>NW_026263192.1:0-258603 GCF_947179515.1 Apodemus sylvaticus
TACAAGCTAATTTTGTACGATGCGTTATTTCTTCTCGTAAAGAGTTTCCAATGCGTACGTATATGTCTTTACTCTGCAAAACTGTATTTCCTTATGAAGTGGTATTCTTACATATCCTTTCGAGAGAAAACTGTCCTGTGCCTTCTCTTTTGAGGCTACACACTTAGACATACACGCAACATGAAAGCTTTTCGACTTACAACGTGTTGTTTAGGAAAAACAAGATAATTTCGCACGATGCGGGATTTCCTTAAAACGTGATTTTCTGAAAAATTTTGACGAAAGAAAATTCTCCTTTTGGTTCTCTTTAGATGCTACATGTTAAGACGTACACGCCACAACAATTCTTTTCGAGATACAACGTGTAGTTTTGGAGATACAAGCTAATTTTGTACTATGCGTTATTTCTTCTCGTAAAGAGTTTCCAATGCGTACGTATATGTCTTTACTCTGCAAAACTGTATTTCCTTATGAAGTGGTATTCTTACATATCCTTTCGAGAGAAAACTGTCCTGTGCCTTCTCTTTTGAGGCTACACACTTAGACATACACGCAACATGAAAGCTTTTCGACTTACAACGTGTTGTTTAGGAAAAACAAGATAATTTCGCACGATGCGGGATTTACTTAAAACGTGATTTTCTGAAAAATTTTGACGAAAGAAAATTCTCCTTTTGGTTCTCTTTAGATGCTACATGTTAAGACGTACACGCCACAACATTTCTTTTCGAGATACAACGTGTAGTTTTGGAGATACAAGCTAATTTTGTACGATGCGTTATTTCTTCTCGTAAAGAGTTTCCAATGCGTACGTATATGTCTTTACTCTGCAAAACTGTATTTCCTTATGAAGTGGTATTCTTACATATCCTTTCGAGAGAAAACTGTCCTGTGCCTTCACTTTTGAGGCTACACACTTAGACATACACGCAACATGAAAGCTTTTTGACTTACAACGTGTTGTTTAGGAAAAACAAGATAATTTCGCACGATGCGGGAATTCCTTAAAACGTGATTTTCTGAAAAAATTTTGACGAAAGAAAATTCTCCTTTTGGTTCTCTTTAGATGCTACATGTTAAGACGTACACGCCACAACAATTCTTTTCGAGATACAACGTGTAGTTTTGGAGATACAAGCTAATTTTGTACGATGCGTTATTTCTTCTCGTAAAGAGTTTCCAATGCGTACGTATATGTCTTTACTCTGCAAAACTGTATTTCCTTAAGAAGTGGTATTCTTACATATCCTTTCGAGAGAAAACTGTCCTGTGCCTTCTCTTTTGAGGCTACACACTTAGACATACACGCAACATGAAAGCTTTTCGACTTACAACGTGTTGTTTAGGAAAAACAAGATAATTTCGCACGATGCGGGATTTCCTTAAAACGTGATTTTCTGAAAAATTTTGACGAAAGAAAAATTCTCCTTTTGGTTCTCTTTAGATGCTACATGTTAAGACGTACACGCCACAACAATTCTTTTCGAGATACAACGTGTAGTTTTGGAGATACAAGCTAATTTTGTACGATGCGTTATTTCTTCTCGTAAAGAGTTTCCAATGCGTACGTATATGTCTTTACTCTGCAAAACTGTATTTCCTTATGAAGTGGTATTCTTACATATCCTTTCGAGAGAAAACTGTCCTGTGCCTTCTCTTTTGAGGCTACACACTTAGACATACACGCAACATGAAAGCTTTTCGACTTACAACGTGTTGTTTAGGAAAAACAAGATAATTTCGCACGATGCGGGATTTCCTTAAAATGTGATTTTCTGAAAAATTTTGACGAAAGAAAATTCTCCTTTTGGTTCTCTTTAGATGCTACATGTTAAGACGTACACACGCCACAACAATTCTTTTCGAGATACAACGTGTAGTTTTGGAGATACAAGCTAATTTTGTACGATGCGTTATTTCTTCTCGTAAAGAGTTTCCAATGCGTACGTATATGTCTTTACTCTGCAAAACTGTATTTCCTTATGAAGTGGTATTCTTACATATCCTTTCGAGAGAAAACTGTCCTGTGCCTTCTCTTTTGAGGGCTACACACTTAGACATACACGCAACATGAAAGCTTTTCGACTTACAAACGTGTTGTTTAGGAAAAACAAGATAATTTCGCACGATGCGGGATTTCCTTAAAACGTGATTTTCTGAAAAATTTTGACGAAAGAAAATTCTCCTTTTGGTTCTCTTTAGATGCTACATGTTAAGACGTACACCGCCACACACAATTCTTTTCGAGATACAACGTGTAGTTTTGGAGATACAAGCTAAATTTTGTACTATGCGTTATTTCTTCTCGTAAAGAGTTTCCAATGCGTACGTATATGTCTTTACTCTGCAAAACTGTATTTCCTTATGAAGTGGTATTCTTACATATCCTTTCGAGAGAAAACTGTCCTGTGCCTTCTCTTTTGAGGCTACACACTTAGACATACACGCAACATGAAAGCTTTTCGACTTACAACGTGTTGTTTAGGAAAAACAAGATAATTTCGCACGATGCGGGATTTCCTTAAAACGTGATTTTCTGAAAAATTTTGACGAAAGAAAATTCTCCTTTTGGTTCTCTTTAGATGCTACATGTTAAGACGTACACGCCACAACAATTCTTTTCGAGATACAACGTGTAGTTTTGGAGATACAAGCTAATTTTGTGCTATGCGTTATTTCTTCTCGTAAAGAGTTTCCAATGCGTACGTATATGTCTTTACTCTGCAAAACTGTATTTCCTTATGAAGTGGTATTCTTACATATCCTTTCGAGAGAAAACTGTCCTGTGCCTTCTCTTTTGAGGCTACACACTTAGACATACACGCAACATGAAAGCTTTTCGACTTACAACGTGTTGTTTAGGAAAAACAAGATAATTTCGCACGATGCGGGATTTCCTTAAAACGTGATTTTCTGAAAAATTTTGACGAAAGAAAATTCTCCTTTTGGTTCTCTTTAGATGCTACATGTTAAGACGTACACGCCACAACAATTCTTTTCGAGATACAACGTGTAGTTTTGGAGATACAAGCTAATTTTGTGCTATGCGTTATTTCTTCTCGTAAAGAGTTTCCAATGCGTACGTATATGTCTTTACTCTGCAAAACTGTATTTCCTTATGAAGTGGTATTCTTACATATCCTTTCGAGAGAAAACTGTCCTGTGCCTTCTCTTTGAGGCTACACACTTAGACATACACGCAACATGAAAGCTTTTCGACTTACAACGTGTTGTTTAGGAAAAACAAGATAATTTCGCACGATGCGGGATTTCCTTAAAACGTGATTTTCTGAAAAATTTTGACGAAAGAAAATTCTCCTTTTGGTTCTCTTTAGATGCTACATGTTAAGACGTACACGCCACAACAATTCTTTTCGAGATACAACGTGTAGTTTTGGAGATACAAGCTAATTTTGTACGATGCGTTATTTCTTCTCGTAAAGAGTTTCCAATGCGTACGTATATGTCTTTACTCTGCAAAACTGTATTTCCTTATGAAGTGGTATTCTTACATATCCTTTCGAGAGAAAACTGTCCTGTGCCTTCTCTTTTGAGGCTACACACTTAGACATACACGCAACATGAAAGCTTTTTTGACTTACAACGTGTTGTTTAGGAAAAACAAGATAATTTCGCACGATGCGGGAATTCCTTAAAACGTGATTTTCTGAAAAAATTTTGACGAAAGAAAATTCTCCTTTTGGTTCTCTTTAGATGCTACATGTTAAGACGTACACGCCACAACAATTCTTTTCGAGATACAACGTGTAGTTTTGGAGATACAAGCTAATTTTGTACGATGCGTTATTTCTTCTCGTAAAGAGTTTCCAATGCGTACGTATATGTCTTTACTCTGCAAAACTGTATTTCCTTAAGAAGTGGTATTCTTACATATCCTTTCGAGAGAAAACTGTCCTGTGCCTTCTCTTTTGAGGCTACACACTTAGACATACACGCAACATGAAAGCTTTTCGACTTACAACGTGTTGTTTAGGAAAAACAAGATAATTTCGCACGATGCGGGATTTCCTTAAAACGTGATTTTCTGAAAAATTTTGACGAAAGAAAATTCTCCTTTTGGTTCTCTTTAGATGCTACATGTTAAGACGTACACGCCACAACAATTCTTTTCGAGATACAACGTGTAGTTTTGGAGATACAAGCTAATTTTGTACGATGCGTTATTTCTTCTCGTAAAGAGTTTCCAATGCGTACGTATATGTCTTTACTCTGCAAAACTGTATTTCCTTATGAAGTGGTATTCTTACATATCCTTTCGAGAGAAAACTGTCCTGTGCCTTCTCTTTTGAGGCTACACACTTAGACATACACGCAACATGAAAGCTTTTCGACTTACAACGTGTTGTTTAGGAAAAACAAGATAATTTCGCACGATGCGGGATTTTCCTTAAAAACGTGATTTTCTGAAAAATTTTGACGAAAGAAAATTCTCCTTTTGGTTCTCTTTAGATGCTACATGTTAAGACGTACACGCCACAACAATTCTTTTCGAGATACAACGTGTAGTTTTGGAGATACAAGCTAATTTTGTACTATGCGTTATTTCTTCTCGTAAAGAGTTTCCAATGCGTACGTATATGTCTTTACTCTGCAAAACTGTATTTCCTTATGAAGTGGTATTCTTACATATCCTTTCGAGAGAAAACTGTCCTGTGCCTTCTCTTTTGAGGCTACACACTTAGACATACACGCAACATGAAAGCTTTTCGACTTACAACGTGTTGTTTAGGAAAAACAAGATAATTTCGCACGATGCGGGATTTACTTAAAACGTGATTTTCTGAAAAATTTTGACGAAAGAAAATTCTCCTTTTGGTTCTCTTTAGATGCTACATGTTAAGACGTACACGCCACAACAATTCTTTTCGAGATACAACGTGTAGTTTTGGAGATACAAGCTAATTTTGTACGATGCGTTATTTCTTCTCGTAAAGAGTTTCCAATGCGTACGTATATGTCTTTACTCTGCAAAACTGTATTTCCTTATGAAGTGGTATTCTTACATATCCTTTCGAGAGAAAACTGTCCTGTGCCTTCACTTTTGAGGCTACACACTTAGACATACACGCAACATGAAAGCTTTTTGACTTACAACGTGTTGTTTAGGAAAAACAAGATAATTTCGCACGATGCGGGAATTCCTTAAAACGTGATTTTCTGAAAAATTTTGACGAAAGAAAATTCTCCTTTTGGTTCTCTTTAGATGCTACATGTTAAGACGTACACGCCACAACAATTCTTTTCGAGATACAACGTGTAGTTTTGGAGATACAAGCTAATTTTGTACGATGCGTTATTTCTTCTCGTAAAGAGTTTCCAATGCGTACGTATATGTCTTTACTCTGCAAAACTGTATTTCCTTAAGAAGTGGTATTCTTACATATCCTTTCGAGAGAAAACTGTCCTGTGCCTTCTCTTTTGAGGCTACACACTTAGACATACACGCAACATGAAAGCTTTTCGACTTACAACGTGTTGTTTAGGAAAAACAAGATAATTTCGCACGATGCGGGATTTCCTTAAAACGTGATTTTCTGAAAAATTTTGACGAAAGAAAATTCTCCTTTTGGTTCTCTTTAGATGCTACATGTTAAGACGTACACGCCACAACAATTCTTTTCGAGATACAACGTGTAGTTTTGGAGATACAAGCTAATTTTGTACGATGCGTTATTTCTTCTCGTAAAGAGTTTCCAATGCATACGTATATGTCTTTACTCTGCAAAACTGTATTTCCTTATGAAGTGGTATTCTTACATATCCTTTCGAGAGAAAACTGTCCTGTGCCTTCTCTTTTGAGGCTACACACTTAGACATACACGCAACATGAAAGCTTTTCGACTTACAACGTGTTGTTTAGGAAAAACAAGATAATTTCGCACGATGCGGGATTTCCTTAAAACGTGATTTTCTGAAAAATTTTGACGAAAGAAAATTCTCCTTTTGGTTCTCTTTAGATGCTACATGTTAAGACGTACACGCCACAACAATTCTTTTCGAGATACAACGTGTAGTTTTGGAGATACAAGCTAATTTTGTACGATGCGTTATTTCTTCTCGTAAAGAGTTTCCAATGCGTACGTATATGTCTTTACTCTGCAAAACTGTATTTCCTTATGAAGTGGTATTCTTACATATCCTTTCGAGAGAAAACTGTCCTGTGCCTTCACTTTTGAGGCTACACACTTAGACATACACGCAACATGAAAGCTTTTTGACTTACAACGTGTTGTTTAGGAAAAACAAGATAATTTCGCACGATGCGGGAATTCCTTAAAACGTGATTTTCTGAAAAATTTTGACGAAAGAAAATTCTCCTTTTGGTTCTCTTTAGATGCTACATGTTAAGACGTACACGCCACAACAATTCTTTTCGAGATACAACGTGTAGTTTTGGAGATACAAGCTAATTTTGTACGATGCGTTATTTCTTCTCGTAAAGAGTTTCCAATGCGTACGTATATGTCTTTACTCTGCAAAACTGTATTTCCTTAAGAAGTGGTATTCTTACATATCCTTTCGAGAGAAAACTGTCCTGTGCCTTCTCTTTTGAGGCTACACACTTAGACATACACGCAACATGAAAGCTTTTCGACTTACAACGTGTTGTTTAGGAAAAACAAGATAATTTCGCACGATGCGGGATTTCCTTAAAACGTGATTTTCTGAAAAATTTTGACGAAAGAAAATTCTCCTTTTGGTTCTCTTTAGATGCTACATGTTAAGACGTACACGCCACAACAATTCTTTTCGAGATACAACGTGTAGTTTTGGAGATACAAGCTAATTTTGTACGATGCGTTATTTCTTCTCGTAAAGAGTTTCCAATGCGTACGTATATGTCTTTACTCTGCAAAACTGTATTTCCTTATGAAGTGGTATTCTTACATATCCTTTCGAGAGAAAACTGTCCTGTGCCTTCTCTTTTGAGGCTACACACTTAGACATACACGCAACATGAAAGCTTTTCGACTTACAACGTGTTGTTTAGGAAAAACAAGATAATTTCGCACGATGCGGGATTTCCTTAAAACGTGATTTTCTGAAAAATTTTGACGAAAGAAAATTCTCCTTTTGGTTCTCTTTAGATGCTACATGTTAAGACGTACACGCCACAACAATTCTTTTCGAGATACAACGTGTAGTTTTGGAGATACAAGCTAATTTTGTACGATGCGTTATTTCTTCTCGTAAAGAGTTTCCAATGCGTACGTATATGTCTTTACTCTGCAAAACTGTATTTCCTTATGAAGTGGTATTCTTACATATCCTTTCGAGAGAAAACTGTCCTGTGCCTTCTCTTTTGAGGCTACACACTTAGACATACACGCAACATGAAAGCTTTTCGACTTACAACGTGTTGTTTAGGAAAAACAAGATAATTTCGCACGATGCGGGATTTCCTTAAAACGTGATTTTCTGAAAAATTTTGACGAAAGAAAATTCTCCTTTTGGTTCTCTTTAGATGCTACATGTTAAGACGTACACGCCACAACAATTCTTTTCGAGATACAACGTGTAGTTTTGGAGATACAAGCTAATTTTGTACTATGCGTTATTTCTTCTCGTAAAGAGTTTCCAATGCGTACGTATATGTCTTTACTCTGCAAAACTGTATTTCCTTATGAAGTGGTATTCTTACATATCCTTTCGAGAGAAAACTGTCCTGTGCCTTCTCTTTTGAGGCTACACACTTAGACATACACGCAACATGAAAGCTTTTCGACTTACAACGTGTTGTTTAGGAAAAACAAGATAATTTCGCACGATGCGGGATTTACTTAAAACGTGATTTTCTGAAAAATTTTGACGAAAGAAAATTTCTCCTTTTGGTTCTCTTTAGATGCTACATGTTAAGACGTACACGCCACAACAATTCTTTTCGAGATACAACGTGTAGTTTTGGAGATACAAGCTAATTTTGTACGATGCGTTATTTCTTCTCGTAAAGAGTTTCCAATGCGTACGTATATGTCTTTACTCTGCAAAACTGTATTTCCTTATGAAGTGGTATTCTTACATATCCTTTCGAGAGAAAACTGTCCTGTGCCTTCACTTTTGAGGCTACACACTTAGACATACACGCAACATGAAAGCTTTTCGACTTACAACTTGTTGTTTAGGAAAAACAAGATAATTTCGCACGATGCGGGATTTCCTTAAAACGTGATTTTCTGAAAAATTTTGACGAAAGAAAATTCTCCTTTTGGTTCTCTTTAGATGCTACATGTTAAGACGTACACGCCACAACAATTCTTTTCGAGATACAACGTGTAGTTTTGGAGATACAAGCTAATTTTGTGCTATGCGTTATTTCTTCTCGTAAAGAGTTTCCAATGCGTACGTATATGTCTTTACTCTGCAAAACTGTATTTCCTTATGAAGTGGTATTCTTACATATCCTTTCGAGAGAAAACTGTCCTGTGCCTTCTCTTTTGAGGCTACACACTTAGACATACACGCAACATGAAAGCTTTTCGACTTACAACGTGTTGTTTAGGAAAAACAAGATAATTTCGCACGATGCGGGATTTACTTAAAACGTGATTTTCTGAAAAATTTTGACGAAAGAAAATTCTCCTTTTGGTTCTCTTTAGATGCTACATGTTAAGACGTACACGCCACAACAATTCTTTTCGAGATACAACGTGTAGTTTTGGAGATACAAGCTAATTTTGTACGATGCGTTATTTCTTCTCGTAAAGAGTTTCCAATGCGTACGTATATGTCTTTACTCTGCAAAACTGTATTTCCTTATGAAGTGGTATTCTTACATATCCTTTCGAGAGAAAACTGTCCTGTGCCTTCTCTTTTGAGGCTACACACTTAGACATACACGCAACATGAAAGCTTTTCGACTTACAACGTGTTGTTTAGGAAAAACAAGATAATTTCGCACGATGCGGGATTTCCTTAAAACGCGATTTTCTGAAAAATTTTGACGAAAGAAAATTCTCCTTTTGGTTCTCTTTAGATGCTACATGTTAAGACGTACACGCCACAACAATTCTTTTCGAGATACAACGTGTAGTTTTGGAGATAAAAGCTAATTTTGTACTATGCGTTATTTCTTCTCGTAAAGAGTTTCCAATGCGTACATATATGTCTTTACTCTGCAAAACTGTATTTCCTTATGAAGTGGTATTCTTACATATCCTTTCGAGAGAAAACTGTCCTGTGCCTTCTCTTTTGAGGCTACACACTTAGACATACACGCAACATGAAAGCTTTTCGACTTACAACGTGTTGTTTAGGAAAAACAAGATAATTTCGCACGATGCGGGAATTCCTTAAAACGTGATTTTCTGAAAAATTTTGACGAAAGAAAATTCTCCTTTTGGTTCTCTTTAGATGCTACATGTTAAGATGTACACGCCACAACAATTCTTTTCGAGATACAACGTGTAGTTTTGGAGATACAAGCTAATTTTGTACGATGCGTTATTTCTTCTCGTAAAGAGTTTCCAATGCGTACGTATATGTCTTTACTCTGCAAAACTGTATTTCCTTATGAATTGGTATTCTTACATATCCTTTCGAGAGAAAACTGTCCTGTGCCTTCTCTTTTGAGGCTACACACTTAGACATACACGCAACATGAAAGCTTTTCGACTTACAACGTGTTGTTTAGGAAAAACAAGATAATTTCGCACGATGCGGGATTTCCTTAAAACGTGATTTTCTGAAAAATTTTGACGAAAGAAAATTCTCCTTTTGGTTCTCTTTAGATGCTACATGTTAAGACGTACACGCCACAACAATTCTTTTCGAGATACAACGTGTAGTTTTGGAGATACAAGCTAATTTTGTACGATGCGTTATTTCTTCTCGTAAAGAGTTTCCAATGCGTACGTATATGTCTTTACTCTGCAAAACTGTATTTCCTTATGAAGTGGTATTCTTACATATCCTTTCGAGAGAAAACTGTCCTGTGCCTTCTCTTTTGAGGCTACACACTTAGACATACACGCAACATGAAAGCTTTTCGACTTACAACGTGTTGTTTAGGAAAAAGAAGATAATTTCGCACGATGCGGGATTTCCTTAAAACGTGATTTTCTGAAAAATTTTGACGAAAGAAAATTCTCCTTTTGGTTCTCTTTAGATGCTACATGTTAAGACGTACACGCCACAACAATTCTTTTCGAGATACAACGTGTAGTTTTGGAGATACAAGCTAATTTTGTACTATGCGTTATTTCTTCTCGTAAAGAGTTTCCAATGGGTACGTATATGTCTTTACTCTGCAAAACTGTATTTCCTTATGAAGTGGTATTCTTACATATCCTTTCGAGAGAAAACTGTCCTGTGCCTTCTCTTTTGAGGCTACACACTTAGACATACACGCAACATGAAAGCTTTTCGACTTACAACGTGTTGTTTAGGAAAAACAAGATAATTTCGCACGATGCGGGATTTCCTTAAAACGTGATTTTCTGAAAAATTTTGACGAAAGAAAATTCTCCTTTTGGTTCTCTTTAGATGCTACATGTTAAGACGTACACGCCACAACAATTCTTTTCGAGATACAACGTGTAGTTTTGGAGATACAAGCTAATTTTGTGCTATGCGTTAATTCTTCTCGTAAAGAGTTTCCAATGCGTACGTATATGTCTTTACTCTGCAAAACTGTATTTCCTTATGAAGTGGTATTCTTACATATCCTTTCGAGAGAAAACTGTCCTGTGCCTTCTCTTTTGAGGCTACACACTTAGACATACACGCAACATGAAAGCTTTTCGACTTACAACGTGTTGTTTAGGAAAAACAAGATAATTTCGCACGATGCGGGATTTCCTTAAAACGTGATTTTCTGAAAAATTTTGACGAAAGAAAATTCTCCTTTTGGTTCTCTTTAGATGCTACATGTTAAGACGTACACGCCACAACAATTCTTTTCGAGATACAACGTGTAGTTTTGGAGATACAAGCTAATTTTGTACTATGTGTTATTTCTTCTCGTAAAGAGTTTCCAATGCGTACGTATATGTCTTTACTCTGCAAAACTGTATTTCCTTATGAAGTGGTATTCTTACATATCCTTTTGAGAGAAAACTGTCCTGTGCCTTCTCTTTTGAGGCTACACACTTAGACATACACGCAACATGAAAGCTTTTCGACTTACAACGTGTTGTTTAGGAAAAACAAGATAATTTCGCACGATGCGGGATTTCTTTAAAACGTGATTTTCTGAAAAATTTTGACGAAAGAAAATTCTCCTTTTGGTTCTCTTTAGATGCTACATGTTAAGACGTACACGCCACAACAATTCTTTTCGAGATACAACGTGTAGTTTTGGAGATACAAGCTAATTTTGTACTATGCGTTATTTCTTCTCGTAAAGAGTTTCCAATGCGTACGTATATGTCTTTACTCTGCAAAACTGTATTTCCTTATGAAGTGGTATTCTTACATATCCTTTCGAGAGAAAACTGTCCTGTGCCTTCTCTTTTGAGGCTACACACTTAGACATACACGCAACATGAAAGCTTTTCGACTTACAACGTGTTGTTTAGGAAAAACAAGATAATTTCGCACGATGCGGGATTTCCTTAAAACGTGATTTTCTGAAAAATTTTGACGAAAGAAAATTCTCCTTTTGGTTCTCTTTAGATGCTACATGTTAAGACGTACACGCCACAACAATTCTTTTCGAGATACAACGTGTAGTTTTGGAGATACAAGCTAATTTTGTACTATGTGTTATTTCTTCTCGTAAAGAGTTTCCAATGCGTACGTATATGACTTTACTCTGCAAAACTGTATTTCCTTATGAAGTGGTATTCTTACATATCCTTTTGAGAGAAAACTGTCCTGTGCCTTCTCTTTTGAGGCTACACACTTAGACATACACGCAACATGAAAGCTTTTCGACTTACAACGTGTTGTTTAGGAAAAGCAAGATAATTTCGCACGATGCGGGATTTCCTTAAAACGTGATTTTCTGAAAAATTTTGACGAAAGAAAATTCTCCTTTTGGTTCTCTTTAGATGCTACATGTTAAGACGTACACGCCACAACAATTCTTTTCGAGATACAACGTGTAGTTTTGGAGATACAAGCTAATTTTGTACTATGCGTTATTTCTTCTCGTAAAGAGTTTCCATTGCGTACGTATATGTCTTTACTCTGCAAAACTGTATTTCCTTATGAAGTGGTATTCTTACATATCATTTCGAGAGAAAACTGTCCTGTGCCTTCTCTTTTGAGGCTACACACTTAGACATACACGCAACATGAAAGCTTTTCGACTTACAACGTGTTGTTTAGGGAAAACAAGATAATTTCGCACGATGCGGGATTTCCTTAAAACGTGATTTTCTGAAAAATTTTGACGAAAGAAAATTCTCCTTTTGGTTCTCTTTAGATGCTACATTTTAAGACGTACACGCCACAACAATTCTTTTCGAGATACAACGTGTAGTTTTGGAGATACAAGCTAATTTTGTACTATGCGTTATTTCTTCTCGTAAAGAGTTTCCAATGCGTACGTAAATGTCTTTACTCTGCAAAACTGTATTTCCTTATGAAGTGGTATTCTTACATATCCTTTTGAGAGAAAACTGTCCTGTGCCTTCTCTTTTGAGGCTACACACTTAGACATACACGCAACATGGAAGCTTTTCGACTTACAACGTGTTGTTTAGGAAAAACAAGATAATTTCGCACGATGCGGGATTTCCTTAAACGTGATTTTCTGAAAAATTTTGACGAAAGAAAATTCTCCTTTTGGTTCTCTTTAGATGCTACATGTTAAGACGTACACGCCACAACAATTCTTTTCGAGATACAACGTGTAGTTTTGGAGATACAAGCTAATTTTGTACGATGCGTTATTTCTTCTCGTAAAGAGTTTCCAATGCGTACGTATATGTCTTTACTCTGCAAAACTGTATTTCCTTATGAAGTGGTATTCTTACATATCCTTTCGAGAGAAAACTGTCCTGTGCCTTCTCTTTTGAGGCTACACACTTAGACATACACGCAAAATGAAAGCTTTTCGACTTACAACGTGTTGTTTAGGAAAAACAAGATAATTTCGCACGATGCGGGATTTCCTTAAAACGTGATTTTCTGAAAAATTTTGACGAAAGAAAATTCTCCTTTTGGCTCTCTTTAGATGCTACATGTTAAGACGTACACGCCACAACAATTCTTTTCGAGATACAACGTGTAGTTTTGGAGATACAAGCTAATTTTGTACGATGCGTTATTTCTTCTCGTAAAGAGTTTCCAATGCGTACGTATATGTCTTTACTCTGCAAAACTGTATTTCCTTATGAAGTGGTATTCTTACATATCCTTTCGAGAGAAAACTGTCCTGTGCCTTCTCTTTTGAGGCTACACACTTAGACATACACGCAACATGAAAGCTTTTCGACTTACAACGTGTTGTTTAGGAAAAACAAGATAATTTCGCACGATGCGGGATTTCCTTAAAACGTGATTTTCTGAAAAATTTTGACGAAAGAAAATTCTCCTTTTGGTTCTCTTTAGATGCTACATGTTAAGACGTACACGCCACAACAATTCTTTTCGAGATACAACGTGTAGTTTTGGAGATACAAGCTAATTTTGTACTATGCGTTATTTCTTCTCGTAAAGAGTTTCCAATGGGTACGTATATGTCTTTACTCTGCAAAACTGTATTTCCTTATGAAGTGGTATTCTTACATATCCTTTCGAGAGAAAACTGTCCTGTGCCTTCTCTTTTGAGGCTACACACTTAGACATACACGCAACATGAAAGCTTTTCGACTTACAACGTGTTGTTTAGGAAAAACAAGATAATTTCGCACGATGCGGGATTTCCTTAAAACGTGATTTTCTGAAAAATTTTGACGAAAGAAAATTCTCCTTTTGGTTCTCTTTAGATGCTACATGTTAAGACGTACACGCCACAACAATTCTTTTCGAGATACAACGTGTAGTTTTGGAGATACAAGCTAATTTTGTGCTATGCGTTAATTCTTCTCGTAAAGAGTTTCCAATGCGTACGTATATGTCTTTACTCTGCAAAACTGTATTTCCTTATGAAGTGGTATTCTTACATATCCTTTCGAGAGAAAACTGTCCTGTGCCTTCTCTTTTGAGGCTACACACTTAGACATACACGCAACATGAAAGCTTTTCGACTTACAACGTGTTGTTTAGGAAAAACAAGATAATTTCGCACGATGCGGGATTTCCTTAAAACGTGATTTTCTGAAAAATTTTGACGAAAGAAAATTCTCCTTTTGGTTCTCTTTAGATGCTACATGTTAAGACGTACACGCCACAACAATTCTTTTCGAGATACAACGTGTAGTTTTGGAGATACAAGCTAATTTTGTACTATGTGTTATTTCTTCTCGTAAAGAGTTTCCAATGCGTACGTATATGTATTTACTCTGCAAAACTGTATTTCCTTATGAAGTGGTATTCGTACATATCCTTTTGAGAGAAAACTGTCCTGTGCCTTCTCTTTTGAGGCTACACACTTAGACATACACGCAACATGAAAGCTTTTCGACTTACAACGTGTTGTTTAGGAAAAACAAGATAATTTCGCACGATGCGGGATTTCCTTAAAACGTGATTTTCTGAAAAATTTTGACGAAAGAAAATTCTCCTTTTGGTTCTCTTTAGATGCTACATGTTAAGACGTACACGCCACAACAATTCTTTTCGAGATACAACGTGTAGTTTTGGAGATACAAGCTAATTTTGTACGATGCGTTATTTCTTCTCGTAAAGAGTTTCCAATGCGTACGTATATGTCTTTACTCTGCAAAACTGTATTTCCTTATGAAGTGGTATTCTTACATATCCTTTCGAGAGAAAACTGTCCTGTGCCTTCTCTTTTGAGGCTACACACTTAGACATACACGCAACATGAAAGCTTTTCGACTTACAACGTGTTGTTTAGGAAAAACAAGATAATTTCGCACGATGCGGGATTTCCTTAAAACGTGATTTTCTGAAAAATTTTGACGAAAGAAAATTCTCCTTTTGGTTCTCTTTAGATGCTACATGTTAAGACGTACACGCCACAACAATTCTTTTCGAGATACAACGTGTAGTTTTGGAGATACAAGCTAATTTTGTACTATGTGTTATTTCTTCTCGTAAAGAGTTTCCAATGCGTACGTATATGTCTTTACTCTGCAAAACTGTATTTCCTTATGAAGTGGTATTCTTACATATCCTTTTGAGAGAAAACTGTCCTGTGCCTTCTCTTTTGAGGCTACACACTTAGACATACACGCAACATGAAAGCTTTTCGACTTACAACGTATTGTTTAGGAAAAACAAGATAATTTCGCACGATGCGGGATTTCCTTAAAACGTGATTTTCTGAAAAATTTTGACGAAAGAAAATTCTCCTTTTGGTTCTCTTTAGATGCTACATGTTAAGACGTACACGCCACAACAATTCTTTTCGAGATACAACGTGTAGTTTTGGAGATACAAGCTAATTTTGTACTATGCGTTATTTCTTCTCGTAAAGAGTTTCCATTGCGTACGTATATGTCTTTACTCTGCAAAACTGTATTTCCTTATGAAGTGGTATTCTTACATATCCTTTCGAGAGAAAACTGTCCTGTGCCTTCTCTTTTGAGGCTACACACTTAGACATACACGCAACATGAAAGCTTTTCGACTTACAACGTGTTGTTTAGGGAAAACAAGATAATTTCGCACGATGCGGGATTTCCTTAAAACGTGATTTTCTGAAAAATTTTGACGAAAGAAAATTCTCCTTTTGGTTCTCTTTAGATGCTACATTTTAAGACGTACACGCCACAACAATTCTTTTCGAGATACAACGTGTAGTTTTGGAGATACAAGCTAATTTTGTACTATGCGTTATTTCTTCTCGTAAAGAGTTTCCAATGCGTACGTATATGTCTTTACTCTGCAAAACTGTATTTCCTTATGAAGTGGTATTCTTACATATCCTTCTGAGAGAAAACTGTCCTGTGCCTTCTCTTTTGAGGCTACACACTTAGACATACACGCAACATGGAAGCTTTTCGACTTACAACGTGTTGTTTAGGAAAAACAAGATAATTTCGCACGATGCGGGATTTCCTTAAACGTGATTTTCTGAAAAATTTTGACGAAAGAAAATTCTCCTTTTGGTTCTCTTTAGATGCTACATGTTAAGACGTACACGCCACAACAATTCTTTTCGAGATACAACGTGTAGTTTTGGAGATACAAGCTAATTTTGTACGATGCGTTATTTCTTCTCGTAAAGAGTTTCCAATGCGTACGTATATGTCTTTACTCTGCAAAACTGTATTTCCTTATGAAGTGGTATTCTTACATATCCTTTCGAGAGAAAACTGTCCTGTGCCTTCTCTTTTGAGGCTACACACTTAGACATACACGCAAAATGAAAGCTTTTCGACTTACAACGTGTTGTTTAGGAAAAACAAGATAATTTCGCACGATGCGGGATTTCCTTAAAACGTGATTTTCTGAAAAATTTTGACGAAAGAAAATTCTCCTTTTGGTTCTCTTTAGATGCTACATGTTAAGACGTACACGCCACAACAATTCTTTTCGAGATACAACGTGTAGTTTTGGAGATACAAGCTAATTTTGTACTATGCGTTATTTCTTCTCGTAAAGAGTTTCCAATGCGTACGTATATTTCTTTACTCTGCAAAACTGTATTTCCTTATGAAGTTGTATTCTTACATATCCTTTCGAGAGAAAACTGTCCTGTGCCTTCTCATTTGAGGCTACACACTTAGACATACATGCAACATGAAAGCTTTTCGACTTACAACGTGTTGTTTAGGAAAAACAAGATAATTTCGCACGATGCGGGATTTCCTTAAAACGTGATTTTCTGAAAAATTTTGACGAAAGAAAATTCTCCTTTTGGTTCTCTTTAGATGCTACATGTTAAGACGTACACGCCACAACAATTCTTTTCGAGATACAACGTGTAGTTTTGGAGATACAAGCTAATTTTGTACTATGCGTTATTTCTTCTCGTAAAGAGTTTCCAATGCGTACGTATATGTCTTTACTCTGCAAAACTGTATTTCCTTATGAAGTGGTATTCTTACATATCCTTTCGAGAGTAAACTGTCCTGTGCCTTCTCTTTTGAGGCTACACACTTAGACATACACGCAACATGAAAGCTTTTCGACTTACAACGTGTTGTTTAGGAAAAACAAGATAATTTCGCACGATGCGGGATTTCCTTAAAACGTGATTTTCTGAAAAATTTTGACGAAAGAAAATTCTCCTTTTGGTTCTCTTTAGATGCTACATGTTAAGACGTACACGCCACAACAATTCTTTTCGAGATACAACGTGTAGTTTTGGAGATACAAGCTAATTTTTTACTATGCGTTATTTCTTCTCGTAAAGAGTTTCCAATGCGTACGTATATGTCTTTACTCTGCAAAACTGTATTTCCTTATGAAGTGGTATTCTTACATATCCTTTCGAGAGAAAACTGTCCTGTGCCTTCTCTTTTGAGGCTACACACTTAGACATACACGCAACATGGAAGCTTTTCGACTTACAACGTGTTGTTTAGGAAAAACAAGATAATTTCGCACGATGCGGGATTTCCTTAAAACGTGATTTTCTGAAAAATTTTGACGAAAGAAAATTCTCCTTTTGGTTCTCTTTAGATGCTACATGTTAAGACGTACACGCCACAACAATTCTTTTCGAAATACAACGTGTAGTTTTGGAGATACAAGCTAATTTTGTACTATGCGTTATTTCTTCTCGTAAAGAGTTTCCAATGGGTACGTATATGTCTTTACTCTGCAAAACTGTATTTCCTTATGAAGTGGTATTCTTACATATCCTTTCGAGAGAAAACTGTCCTGTGCCTTCTCTTTTGAGGCTACACACTTAGACATACACGCAACATGAAAGCTTTTCGACTTAGAACGTGTTGTTTAGGAAAAACAAGATAATTTCGCACGATGCGGGATTTCCTTAAAACGTGATTTTCTGAAAAATTTTGACGAAAGAAAATTCTCCTTTTGGTTCTCTTTAGATGCTACATGTTAAGACGTACACGCCACAACAATTCTTTTCGAGATACAACGTGTAGTTTTGGAGATACAAGCTAATTTTGTACGATGCGTTATTTCTTCTCGTAAAGAGTTTCCAATGCGTACGCATATTTCTTTACTCTGCAAAACTGTATTTCCTTATGAAGTGGTATTCTTACATATCCTTTCGAGAGAAAACTGTCCTGTGTCTTCTCTTTTGAGGCTACACACTTAGACATACACGCAACATGAAAGCTTTTCGACTTACAACGTGTTGTTTAGGAAAAACAAGATAATTTCGCACGATGCGGGATTTCCTTAAAACGTGATTTTCTGAAAAATTTTGACGAAAGAAAATTCTCCTTTTGGTTCTCTTTAGATGCTACATGTTAAGACGTACACGCCACAACAATTCTTTTCGAGATACAACGTGTAGTTTTGGAGATACAAGCTAATTTTGTACTATGCGTTATTTCTTCTCGTAAAGAGTTTCCAATGCGTAAGTATATGTCTTTACTCTGCAAAACTGTATTTCCTTATGAAGTGGTATTCTTACATATCCTTTCGAGAGAAAATTGTCCTGTGCCTTCTCTTTTGAGGCTACACACGTAGACATACACGCAACATGAAAGCTTTTCGACTTACAACGTGTTGTTTAGGAAAAACAAGATAATTTCGCACGATGCGGGATTTCCTTAAACGTGATTTTCTGAAAAATTTTGACGAAAGAAAATTCTCCTTTTGGTTCTCTTTAGATGCTACATGTTAAGACGTACACGCCACAACAATTCTTTTCGAGATACAACGTGAAGTTTTGGAGATACAAGCTAATTTTGTACTATGCGTTATTTCTTCTCGTAAAGAGTTTCCAATGCGTACGTATGTCTTTACTCTGCAAAACTCTATTTCCTTATGAAGTGGTATTCTTACATATCCTTTCGAGAGAAAACTGTCCTGTGCCTTCTCTTTTGAGGCTACACACTTAGACATACACGACACATGAAAGCTTTTCGACTTACAACGTGTTGTTTAGGAAAAACAAGATAATTTCGCACGATGCGGGATTTCCTTAAAACGTGATTTTCTGAAAAATTTTGACGAAAGAAAATTCTCCTTTTGGTTCTCTTTAGATGCTACATGTTAAGACGTACACGCCACAACAATTCTTTTCGAGATACAACGTGTAGTTTTGGAGATACAAGCTAATTTTGTACTATGCGTTATTTCTTCTCGTAAAGAGTTTCCAATGCGTACGTATATGTCTTTACTCTGCAAAACTGTATTTCCTTATGAAGTGGTATTCTTACATATCCTTTCGAGAGAAAACTGTCCTGTGCCTTCTCTTTTGAGGCTACACACGTAGACATACACGCAACATGAAAGCTTTTCGACTTACAACGTGTTGTTTAGGAAAAACAAGATAATTTCGCACGATGCGGGATTTCCTTAAAACGTGATTTTCTGAAAAATTTTGATGAAAGAAAATTCTCCTTTTGGTTCTCTTTAGATGCTACATGTTAAGACGTACACGCCACAACAATTCTTTTCGAGATACAACGTGTAGTTTTGGAGATACAAGCTAATTTTGTACTATGCGTTATTTCTTCTCGTAAAGAGTTTCCAATGCGTACGTATATGTTTTTACTCTGCAAAACTGTATTTCCTTATGAAGTGGTATTCTTACATATCCTTTCGAGAGAAAACTGTCCTGTGCCTTCTCTTTTGAGGCTACAGACGTAGACATACACGCAACATGAAAGCTTTTCGACTTACAACGTGTTGTTTAGGAAAAACAAGATAATTTCGCACGATGCGGGATTTCCTTAAAACGTGATTTTCTGAAAAATTTTGACGAAAGAAAATTCTCCTTTTGGTTCTCTTTAGATGCTACATGTTAAGACGTACACGCCACAACAATTCTTTTCGAGATACAACGTGTAGTTTTGGAGATACAAGCTAATTTTGTACTATGCGTTATTTCTTCTCGTAAAGAGTTTCCAATGCGTACGTATATGTCTTTACTCTGCAAAACTGTATTTCCTTATGAAGTGGTATTCTTACATATCATTTCGAGAGAAAACTGTCCTGTGCCTTCTCTTTTGAGGCTACACACGTAGACATACACGCAACATGAAAGCTTTTCGACTTACAACGTGTTGTTTAGGAAAAACAAGATAATTTCGCACGATGCGGGATTTCCTTAAAACGTGATTTTCTGAAAAATTTTGACGAAAGAAAATTCTCCTTTTGGTTCTCTTTAGATGCTACATGTTAAGACGTACACGCCACAACAATTCTTTTCGAGATACAACGTGTAGTTTTGGAGATACAAGCTAATTTTGTACTATGCGTTATTTCTTCTCGTAAAGAGTTTCCAATGCGTACGTATATGTCTTTACTCTGCAAAACTGTATTTCCTTATGAAGTGGTATTCTTACATATCCTTTCGAGAGAAAACTGTCCTGTGCCTTCTCTTTTGAGGCTACACACTTAGACATACACGCAACATGAAAGCTATTCGACTTACAACGTGTTGTTTAGGAAAAACAAGATAATTTCGCACAATGCAGGATTTCCCTAAAACGTGATTTTCTGAAAATTTTTGACGAAAGAAAATTCTCCTTTTGGTTCTCTTTAGATGCTACATGTTAAGACGTACACGCCACAACAATTCTTTTCGAGATACAACGTGTAGTTTTGGAGATACAAGCTAATTTTGTACTATGCGTTATTTCTTCTCGTAAAGAGTTTCCAATGCGTACGTATATGTCTTTACTCTGCAAAACTGTATTTCCTTATGAAGTGGTATTCTTACATATCCTTTCGAGAGAAAACTGTCCTGTGCCTTCTCTTTTGAGGCTACACACGTAGACATACACGCAACATGAAAGCTTTTCGACTTACAAAGTGTTGTTTAGGAAAAACAAGATAATTTCGCACGATGCGGGATTTCCTTAAAACGTGATTTTCTGAAAAATTTTGACGAAAGAAAATTCTCCTTTTGGTTCTCTTTAGATGCTACATGTTAAGACGTACACGCCACAACAATTCTTTTCGAGATACAACGTGTAGTTTTGGAGATACAAGCTAATTTTGTACGATGCGTTATTTCTTCTCGTAAAGAGTTTCCAATGCGTACGCATATTTCTTTACTCTGCAAAACTGTATTTCCTTATGAAGTGGTATTCTTACATATCCTTTCGAGAGAAAACTGTCCTGTGTCTTCTCTTTTGAGGCTACACACTTAGACATACACGCAACATGAAAGCTTTTCGACTTACAACGTGTTGTTTAGGAAAAACAAGATAATTTCGCACGATGCGGGATTTCCTTAAAACGTGATTTTCTGAAAAATTTTGACGAAAGAAAATTCTCCTTTTGGTTCTCTTTAGATGCTACATGTTAAGACGTACACGCCACAACAATTCTTTTCGAGATACAACGTGCAGTTTTGGAGATACAAGCTAATTTTGTACTATGCGTTATTTCTTCTCGTAAAGAGTTTCCAATGCGTACGTATATGTCTTTACTCTGCAAAACTGTATTTCCTTATGAAGTGGTATTCTTACATATCCTTTCGAGAGAAAACTGTCCTGTGCCTTCTCTTTTGAGGCTACACACTTAGACATACACGCAACATGAAAGCTTTTCGACTTACAACGTGTTGTTTAGGAAAAACAAGATAATTTCGCACGATGCGGGATTTCCTTAAAACGTGATTTTCTGAAAAATTTTGACGAAAGAAAATTCTCCTTTTGGTTCTCTTTAGATGCTACATGTTAAGACGTACACGCCACAACAATTCTTTTCGAGATACAACGTGTAGTTTTGGAGATACAAGCTAATTTTGTACTATGCGTTATTTCTTCTCGTAAAGAGTTTCCAATGCGTAAGTATATGTCTTTACTCTGCAAAACTGTATTTCCTTATGAAGTGGTATTCTTACATATCCTTTCGAGAGAAAATTGTCCTGTGCCTTCTCTTTTGAGGCTACACACGTAGACATACACGCAACATGAAAGCTTTTCGACTTACAACGTGTTGTTTAGGAAAAACAAGATAATTTCGCACGATGCGGGATTTCCTTAAACGTGATTTTCTGAAAAATTTTGACGAAAGAAAATTCTCCTTTTGGTTCTCTTTAGATGCTACATGTTAAGACGTACACGCCACAACAATTCTTTTCGAGATACAACGTGAAGTTTTGGAGATACAAGCTAATTTTGTACTATGCGTTATTTCTTCTCGTAAAGAGTTTCCAATGCGTACGTATGTCTTTACTCTGCAAAACTCTATTTCCTTATGAAGTGGTATTCTTACATATCCTTTCGAGAGAAAACTGTCCTGTGCCTTCTCTTTTGAGGCTACACACTTAGACATACACGACACATGAAAGCTTTTCGACTTACAACGTGTTGTTTAGGAAAAACAAGATAATTTCGCACGATGCGGGATTTCCTTAAAACGTGATTTTCTGAAAAATTTTGACGAAAGAAAATTCTCCTTTTGGTTCTCTTTAGATGCTACATGTTAAGACGTACACGCCACAACAATTCTTTTCGAGATACAACGTGTAGTTTTGGAGATACAAGCTAATTTTGTACTATGCGTTATTTCTTCTCGTAAAGAGTTTCCAATGCGTACGTATATTTCTTTACTCTGCAAAACTGTATTTCCTTATGAAGTGGTATTCTTACATATCCTTTCGAGAGAAAACTGTCCTGTGCCTTCTCTTTTGAGGCTACACACGTAGACATACACGCAACATGAAAGCTTTTCGACTTACAACGTGTTGTTTAGGAAAAACAAGATAATTTCGCACGATGCGGGATTTCCTTAAAACGTGATTTTCTGAAAAATTTTGACGAAAGAAAATTCTCCTTTTGGTTCTCTTTAGATGCTACATGTTAAGACGTACACGCCACAACAATTCTTTTCGAGATACAACGTGTAGTTTTGGAGATACAAGCTAATTTTGTACTATGCGTTATTTCTTCTCGTAAAGAGTTTCCAATGCGTACGTATATGTCTTTACTCTGCAAAACTGTATTTCCTTATGAAGTGGTATTCTTACATATCCTTTCGAGAGAAAACTGTCCTGTGCCTTCTCTTTTGAGGCTACACACTTAGACATACACGCAACATGAAAGCTATTCGACTTACAACGTGTTGTTTAGGAAAAACAAGATAATTTCGCACGATGCGGGATTTCCCTAAAACGTGATTTTCTGAAAATTTTTGACGAAAGAAAATTCTCCTTTTGGTTCTCTTTAGATGCTACATGTTAAGACGTACACGCCACAACAATTCTTTTCGAGATACAACGTGTAGTTTTGGAGATACAAGCTAATTTTGTACTATGCGTTATTTCTTCTCGTAAAGAGTTTCCAATGCGTACGTATATGTCTTTACTCTGCAAAACTGTATTTCCTTATGAAGTGGTATTCTTACATATCCTTTCGAGAGAAAACTGTCCTGTGCCTTCTCTTTTGAGGCTACACACGTAGACATACACGCAACATGAAAGCTTTTCGACTTACAAAGTGTTGTTTAGGAAAAACAAGATAATTTCGCACGATGCGGGATTTCCTTAAAACGTGATTTTCTGAAAAATTTTGACGAAAGAAAATTCTCCTTTTGGTTCTCTTTAGATGCTACATGTTAAGATGTACACGCCACAACAATTCTTTTCGAGATACAACGTGTAGTTTTGGAGATACAAGCTAATTTTGTACGATGCGTTATTTCTTCTCGTAAAGAGTTTCCAATGCGTACGTATATGTCTTTACTCTGCAAAACTGTATTTCCTTATGAAGTGGTATTCTTACATATCCTTTCGAGAGAAAACTGTCCTGTGCCTTCTCTTTTGAGGCTACACACTTAGACATACACGCAACATGAAAGCTTTTCGACTTACAACGTGTTGTTTAGGAAAAACAAGATAATTTCGCACGATGCGGGATTTCCTTAAAACGTGATTTTCTGAAAAATTTTGACGAAAGAAAATTCTCCTTTTGGTTCTCTTTAGATGCTACATGTTAAGACGTACACGCCACAACAATTCTTTTCGAGATACAACGTGTAGTTTTGGAGATACAAGCTAATTTTGTACTATGCGTTATTTCTTCTCGTAAAGAGTTTCCAATGCGTACGTATATGTCTTTACTCTGCAAAACTGTATTTCCTTATGAAGTGGTATTCTTACATATCCTTTCGAGAGAAAACTGTCCTGTGCCTTCTCTTTTGAGGCTACACACGTAGACATACACGCAACATGAAAGCTTTTCGACTTACAACGTGTTGTTTAGGAAAAACAAGATAATTTCGCACGATGCGGGATTTCCTTAAAACGTGATTTTCTGAAAAATTTTGATGAAAGAAAATTCTCCTTTTGGTTCTCTTTAGATGCTACATGTTAAGACGTACACGCCACAACAATTCTTTTCGAGATACAACGTGTAGTTTTGGAGATACAAGCTAATTTTGTACTATGCGTTATTTCTTCTCGTAAAGAGTTTCCAATGCGTACGTATATGTTTTTACTCTGCAAAACTGTATTTCCTTATGAAGTGGTATTCTTACATATCCTTTCGAGAGAAAACTGTCCTGTGCCTTCTCTTTTGAGGCTACAGACGTAGACATACACGCAACATGAAAGCTTTTCGACTTACAACGTGTTGTTTAGGAAAAACAAGATAATTTCGCACGATGCGGGATTTCCTTAAAACGTGATTTTCTGAAAAATTTTGACGAAAGAAAATTCTCCTTTTGGTTCTCTTTAGATGCTACATGTTAAGACGTACACGCCACAACAATTCTTTTCGAGATACAACGTGTAGTTTTGGAGATACAAGCTAATTTTGTACTATGCGTTATTTCTTCTCGTAAAGAGTTTCCAATGCGTACGTATATGTCTTTACTCTGCAAAACTGTATTTCCTTATGAAGTGGTATTCTTACATATCATTTCGAGAGAAAACTGTCCTGTGCCTTCTCTTTTGAGGCTACACACGTAGACATACACGCAACATGAAAGCTTTTCGACTTACAACGTGTTGTTTAGGAAAAACAAGATAATTTCGCACGATGCGGGATTTCCTTAAAACGTGATTTTCTGAAAAATTTTGACGAAAGAAAATTCTCCTTTTGGTTCTCTTTAGATGCTACATGTTAAGACGTACACGCCACAACAATTCTTTTCGAGATACAACGTGTAGTTTTGGAGATACAAGCTAATTTTGTACTATGCGTTATTTCTTCTCGTAAAGAGTTTCCAATGCGTACGTATATGTCTTTACTCTGCAAAACTGTATTTCCTTATGAAGTGGTATTCTTACATATCCTTTCGAGAGAAAACTGTCCTGTGCCTTCTCTTTTGAGGCTACACACTTAGACATACACGCAACATGAAAGCTATTCGACTTACAACGTGTTGTTTAGGAAAAACAAGATAATTTCGCACAATGCAGGATTTCCCTAAAACGTGATTTTCTGAAAATTTTTGACGAAAGAAAATTCTCCTTTTGGTTCTCTTTAGATGCTACATGTTAAGACGTACACGCCACAACAATTCTTTTCGAGATACAACGTGTAGTTTTGGAGATACAAGCTAATTTTGTACTATGCGTTATTTCTTCTCGTAAAGAGTTTCCAATGCGTACGTATATGTCTTTACTCTGCAAAACTGTATTTCCTTATGAAGTGGTATTCTTACATATCCTTTCGAGAGAAAACTGTCCTGTGCCTTCTCTTTTGAGGCTACACACGTAGACATACACGCAACATGAAAGCTTTTCGACTTACAAAGTGTTGTTTAGGAAAAACAAGATAATTTCGCACGATGCGGGATTTCCTTAAAACGTGATTTTCTGAAAAATTTTGACGAAAGAAAATTCTCCTTTTGGTTCTCTTTAGATGCTACATGTTAAGACGTACACGCCACAACAATTCTTTTCGAGATACAACGTGTAGTTTTGGAGATACAAGCTAATTTTGTACGATGCGTTATTTCTTCTCGTAAAGAGTTTCCAATGCGTACGCATATTTCTTTACTCTGCAAAACTGTATTTCCTTATGAAGTGGTATTCTTACATATCCTTTCGAGAGAAAACTGTCCTGTGTCTTCTCTTTTGAGGCTACACACTTAGACATACACGCAACATGAAAGCTTTTCGACTTACAACGTGTTGTTTAGGAAAAACAAGATAATTTCGCACGATGCGGGATTTCCTTAAAACGTGATTTTCTGAAAAATTTTGACGAAAGAAAATTCTCCTTTTGGTTCTCTTTAGATGCTACATGTTAAGACGTACACGCCACAACAATTCTTTTCGAGATACAACGTGCAGTTTTGGAGATACAAGCTAATTTTGTACTATGCGTTATTTCTTCTCGTAAAGAGTTTCCAATGCGTACGTATATGTCTTTACTCTGCAAAACTGTATTTCCTTATGAAGTGGTATTCTTACATATCCTTTCGAGAGAAAACTGTCCTGTGCCTTCTCTTTTGAGGCTACACACTTAGACATACACGCAACATGAAAGCTTTTCGACTTACAACGTGTTGTTTAGGAAAAACAAGATAATTTCGCACGATGCGGGATTTCCTTAAAACGTGATTTTCTGAAAAATTTTGACGAAAGAAAATTCTCCTTTTGGTTCTCTTTAGATGCTACATGTTAAGACGTACACGCCACAACAATTCTTTTCGAGATACAACGTGTAGTTTTGGAGATACAAGCTAATTTTGTACTATGCGTTATTTCTTCTCGTAAAGAGTTTCCAATGCGTAAGTATATGTCTTTACTCTGCAAAACTGTATTTCCTTATGAAGTGGTATTCTTACATATCCTTTCGAGAGAAAATTGTCCTGTGCCTTCTCTTTTGAGGCTACACACGTAGACATACACGCAACATGAAAGCTTTTCGACTTACAACGTGTTGTTTAGGAAAAACAAGATAATTTCGCACGATGCGGGATTTCCTTAAACGTGATTTTCTGAAAAATTTTGACGAAAGAAAATTCTCCTTTTGGTTCTCTTTAGATGCTACATGTTAAGACGTACACGCCACAACAATTCTTTTCGAGATACAACGTGTAGTTTTGGAGATACAAGCTAATTTTGTACTATGCGTTATTTCTTCTCGTAAAGAGTTTCCAATGCGTACGTATGTCTTTACTCTGCAAAACTCTATTTCCTTATGAAGTGGTATTCTTACATATCCTTTCGAGAGAAAACTGTCCTGTGCCTTCTCTTTTGAGGCTACACACTTAGACATACACGCAACATGAAAGCTTTTCGACTTACAACGTGTTGTTTAGGAAAAACAAGATAATTTTGCACGATGCGGGATTTCCTTAAAACGTGATTTTCTGAAAAATTTTGACGAAAGAAAATTCTCCTTTTGGTTCTCTTTAGATGCTACATGTTAAGACGTACACGCCACAACAATTCTTTTCGAGATACAACGTGTAGTTTTGGAGATACAAGCTAATTTTGTACTATGCGTTATTTCTTCTCGTAAAGAGTTCCAATGCGTACGTATATGTCTTTACTCTGCAAAACTGTATTTCCTTATGAAGTGGTATTCTTACATATCATTTCGAGAGAAAACTGTCCTGTGCCTTCTCTTTTGAGGCTACACACGTAGACATACACGCAACATGAAAGCTTTTCGACTTACAACGTGTTGTTTAGGAAAAACAAGATAATTTCGCACGATGCGGGATTTCCTTAAAACGTGATTTTCTGAAAAATTTTGACGAAAGAAAATTCTCCTTTTGGTTCTCTTTAGATGCTACATGTTAAGACGTACACGCCACAACAATTCTTTTCGAGATACAACGTGTAGTTTTGGAGATACAAGCTAATTTTGTACTATGCGTTATTTCTTCTCGTAAAGAGTTTCCAATGCGTACGTATATGTCTTTACTCTGCAAAACTGTATTTCCTTATGAAGTGGTATTCTTACATATCCTTTCGAGAGAAAACTGTCCTGTGCCTTCTCTTTTGAGGCTACACACTTAGACATACACGCAACATGAAAGCTATTCGACTTACAACGTGTTGTTTAGGAAAAACAAGATAATTTCGCACAATGCAGGATTTCCCTAAAACGTGATTTTCTGAAAATTTTTGACGAAAGAAAATTCTCCTTTTGGTTCTCTTTAGATGCTACATGTTAAGACGTACACGCCACAACAATTCTTTTCGAGATACAACGTGTAGTTTTGGAGATACAAGCTAATTTTGTACTATGCGTTATTTCTTCTCGTAAAGAGTTTCCAATGCGTACGTATATTTCTTTACTCTGCAAAACTGTATTTCCTTATGAAGTGGTATTCTTACATATCCTTTCGAGAGAAAACTGTCCTGTGCCTTCTCTTTTGAGGCTACACACGTAGACATACACGCAACATGAAAGCTTTTCGACTTACAACGTGTTGTTTAGGAAAAACAAGATAATTTCGCACGATGCGGGATTTCCTTAAAACGTGATTTTCTGAAAAATTTTGACGAATGAAAATTCTCCTTTTGGTTCTCTTTAGATGCTACATGTTAAGACGTACACGCCACAACAATTCTTTTCGAGATACAACGTGTAGTTTTGGAGATACAAGCTAATTTTGTACTATGCGTTATTTCTTCTCGTAAAGAGTTTCCAATGCGTACGTATATGTCTTTACTCTGCAAAACTGTATTTCCTTATGAAGTGGTATTCTTACATATCCTTTCGAGAGAAAACTGTCCTGTGCCTTCTCTTTTGAGGCTACACACTTAGACATACACGCAACATGAAAGCTATTCGACTTACAACGTGTTGTTTAGGAAAAACAAGATAATTTCGCACGATGCGGGATTTCCATAAAACGTGATTTTCTGAAAATTTTTGACGAAAGAAAATTCTCCTTTTGGTTCTCTTTAGATGCTACATGTTATACGTACACGCCACAACAATTCTTTTCGAGATACAACGTGTAGTTTTGGAGATACAAGCTAATTTTGTACTATGCGTTATTTCTTCTCGTAAAGAGTTTCCAATGCGTACGTATATGTCTTTACTCTGCAAAACTGTATTTCCTTATGAAGTGGTATTCTTACATATCCTTTCGAGAGAAAACTGTCCTGTGCCTTCTCTTTTGAGGCTACACACTTAGACATACACGCAACATGAAAGCTTTTCGACTTACAACGTGTTGTTTAGGAAAAACAAGATAATTTCGCACGATGCGGGATTTCCTTAAAACGTGATTTTCTGAAAAATTTTGACGAAAGAAAATTCTCCTTTTGGTTCTCTTTAGATGCTACATGTTAAGACGTACACGCCACAACAATTCTTTTCGAGATACAACGTGTAGTTTTGGAGATACAAGCTAATTTTGTACTATGCGTTATTTCTTCTCGTAAAGAGTTTCCAATGCGTAAGTATATGTCTTTACTCTGCAAAACTGTATTTCCTTATGAAGTGGTATTCTTACATATCCTTTCGAGAGAAAATTGTCCTGTGCCTTCTCTTTTGAGGCTACACACGTAGACATACACGCAACATGAAAGCTTTTCGACTTACAACGTGTTGTTTAGGAAAAACAAGATAATTTCGCACGATGCGGGATTTCCTTAAACGTGATTTTCTGAAAAATTTTGACGAAAGAAAATTCTCCTTTTGGTTCTCTTTAGATGCTACATGTTAAGACGTACACGCCACAACAATTCTTTTCGAGATACAACGTGTAGTTTTGGAGATACAAGCTAATTTTGTACTATGCGTTATTTCTTCTCGTAAAGAGTTTCCAATGCGTACGTATGTCTTTACTCTGCAAAACTCTATTTCCTTATGAAGTGGTATTCTTACATATCCTTTCGAGAGAAAACTGTCCTGTGCCTTCTCTTTTGAGGCTACACACTTAGACATACACGCAACATGAAAGCTTTTCGACTTACAACGTGTTGTTTAGGAAAAACAAGATAATTTTGCACGATGCGGGATTTCCTTAAAACGTGATTTTCTGAAAAATTTTGACGAAAGAAAATTCTCCTTTTGGTTCTCTTTAGATGCTACATGTTAAGACGTACACGCCACAACAATTCTTTTCGAGATACAACGTGTAGTTTTGGAGATACAAGCTAATTTTGTACTATGCGTTATTTCTTCTCGTAAAGAGTTTCCAATGCGTACGTATATGTCTTTACTCTGCAAAACTGTATTTCCTTATGAAGTGGTATTCTTACATATCATTTCGAGAGAAAACTGTCCTGTGCCTTCTCTTTTGAGGCTACACACGTAGACATACACGCAACATGAAAGCTTTTCGACTTACAACGTGTTGTTTAGGAAAAACAAGATAATTTCGCACGATGCGGGATTTCCTTAAAACGTGATTTTCTGAAAAATTTTGACGAAAGAAAATTCTCCTTTTGGTTCTCTTTAGATGCTACATGTTAAGACGTACACGCCACAACAATTCTTTTCGAGATACAACGTGTAGTTTTGGAGATACAAGCTAATTTTGTACTATGCGTTATTTCTTCTCGTAAAGAGTTTCCAATGCGTACGTATATGTCTTTACTCTGCAAAACTGTATTTCCTTATGAAGTGGTATTCTTACATATCCTTTCGAGAGAAAACTGTCCTGTGCCTTCTCTTTTGAGGCTACACACTTAGACATACACGCAACATGAAAGCTATTCGACTTACAACGTGTTGTTTAGGAAAAACAAGATAATTTCGCACAATGCAGGATTTCCCTAAAACGTGATTTTCTGAAAATTTTTGACGAAAGAAAATTCTCCTTTTGGTTCTCTTTAGATGCTACATGTTAAGACGTACACGCCACAACAATTCTTTTCGAGATACAACGTGTAGTTTTGGAGATACAAGCTAATTTTGTACTATGCGTTATTTCTTCTCGTAAAGAGTTTCCAATGCGTACGTATATTTCTTTACTCTGCAAAACTGTATTTCCTTATGAAGTGGTATTCTTACATATCCTTTCGAGAGAAAACTGTCCTGTGCCTTCTCTTTTGAGGCTACACACGTAGACATACACGCAACATGAAAGCTTTTCGACTTACAACGTGTTGTTTAGGAAAAACAAGATAATTTCGCACGATGCGGGATTTCCTTAAAACGTGATTTTCTGAAAAATTTTGACGAAAGAAAATTCTCCTTTTGGTTCTCTTTAGATGCTACATGTTAAGACGTACACGCCACAACAATTCTTTTCGAGATACAACGTGTAGTTTTGGAGATACAAGCTAATTTTGTACTATGCGTTATTTCTTCTCGTAAAGAGTTTCCAATGCGTACGTATATGTCTTTACTCTGCAAAACTGTATTTCCTTATGAAGTGGTATTCTTACATATCCTTTCGAGAGAAAACTGTCCTGTGCCTTCTCTTTTGAGGCTACACACTTAGACATACACGCAACATGAAAGCTATTCGACTTACAACGTGTTGTTTAGGAAAAACAAGATAATTTCGCACGATGCGGGATTTCCATAAAACGTGATTTTCTGAAAATTTTTGACGAAAGAAAATTCTCCTTTTGGTTCTCTTTAGATGCTACATGTTAAGACGTACACGCCACAACAATTCTTTTCGAGATACAACGTGTAGTTTTGGAGATACAAGCTAATTTTGTACTATGCGTTATTTCTTCTCGTAAAGAGTTTCCAATGCGTAAGTATATGTCTTTACTCTGCAAAACTGTATTTCCTTATGAAGTGGTATTCTTACATATCCTTTCGAGAGAAAACTGTCCTGTGCCTTCTCTTTTGAGGCTACACACGTAGACATACACGCAACATGAAAGCTTTTCGACTTACAAAGTGTTGTTTAGGAAAAACAAGATAATTTCGCACGATGCGGGATTTCCTTAAAACGTGATTTTCTGAAAAATTTTGACGAAAGAAAATTCTCCTTTTGGTTCTCTTTAGATGCTACATGTTAAGACGTACACGCCACAACAATTCTTTTCGAGATACAACGTGTAGTTTTGGAGATACAAGCTAATTTTGTACTATGCGTTATTTCTTCTCGTAAAGAGTTTCCAATGCGTACGTATATGTCTTTACTCTGCAAAACTGTATTTCCTTATGAAGTGGTATTCTTACATATCCTTTCGAGAGAAAACTGTCCTGTGCCTTCTCTTTTGAGGCTACACACGTAGACATACACGCAACATGAAAGCTTTTCGACTTACAACGTGTTGTTTAGGAAAAACAAGATAATTTCGCACGATGCGGGATTTCCTTAAAACGTGATTTTCTGAAAAATTTTGATGAAAGAAAATTCTCCTTTTGGTTCTCTTTAGATGCTACATGTTAAGACGTACACGCCACAACAATTCTTTTCGAGATACAACGTGTAGTTTTGGAGATACAAGCTAATTTTGTACTATGCGTTATTTCTTCTCGTAAAGAGTTTCCAATGCGTACGTATATGTTTTTACTCTGCAAAACTGTATTTCCTTATGAAGTGGTATTCTTACATATCCTTTCGAGAGAAAACTGTCCTGTGCCTTCTCTTTTGAGGCTACAGACGTAGACATACACGCAACATGAAAGCTTTTCGACTTACAACGTGTTGTTTAGGAAAAACAAGATAATTTCGCACGATGCGGGATTTCCTTAAAACGTGATTTTCTGAAAAATTTTGACGAAAGAAAATTCTCCTTTTGGTTCTCTTTAGATGCTACATGTTAAGACGTACACGCCACAACAATTCTTTTCGAGATACAACGTGTAGTTTTGGAGATACAAGCTAATTTTGTACTATGCGTTATTTCTTCTCGTAAAGAGTTTCCAATGCGTACGTATATGTCTTTACTCTGCAAAACTGTATTTCCTTATGAAGTGGTATTCTTACATATCATTTCGAGAGAAAACTGTCCTGTGCCTTCTCTTTTGAGGCTACACACGTAGACATACACGCAACATGAAAGCTTTTCGACTTACAACGTGTTGTTTAGGAAAAACAAGATAATTTCGCACGATGCGGGATTTCCTTAAAACGTGATTTTCTGAAAAATTTTGACGAAAGAAAATTCTCCTTTTGGTTCTCTTTAGATGCTACATGTTAAGACGTACACGCCACAACAATTCTTTTCGAGATACAACGTGTAGTTTTGGAGATACAAGCTAATTTTGTACTATGCGTTATTTCTTCTCGTAAAGAGTTTCCAATGCGTACGTATATGTCTTTACTCTGCAAAACTGTATTTCCTTATGAAGTGGTATTCTTACATATCCTTTCGAGAGAAAACTGTCCTGTGCCTTCTCTTTTGAGGCTACACACGTAGACATACACGCAACATGAAAGCTTTTCGACTTACAACGTGTTGTTTAGGAAAAACAAGATAATTTCGCACGATGCGGGATTTCCTTAAAACGTGATTTTCTGAAAAATTTTGATGAAAGAAAATTCTCCTTTTGGTTCTCTTTAGATGCTACATGTTAAGACGTACACGCCACAACAACTCTTTTCGAGATACAACGTGTAGTTTTGGAGATACAAGCTAATTTTGTACTATGCGTTATTTCTTCTCGTAAAGAGTTTCCAATGCGTACGTATATGTTTTTACTCTGCAAAACTGTATTTCCTTATGAAGTGGTATTCTTACATATCCTTTCGAGAGAAAACTGTCCTGTGCCTTCTCTTTTGAGGCTACAGACGTAGACATACACGCAACATGAAAGCTTTTCGACTTACAACGTGTTGTTTAGGAAAAACAAGATAATTTCGCACGATGCGGGATTTCCTTAAAACGTGATTTTCTGAAAAATTTTGACGAAAGAAAATTCTCCTTTTGGTTCTCTTTAGATGCTACATGTTAAGACGTACACGCCACAACAATTCTTTTCGAGATACAACGTGTAGTTTTGGAGATACAAGCTAATTTTGTACTATGCGTTATTTCTTCTCGTAAAGAGTTTCCAATGCGTACGTATATGTCTTTACTCTGCAAAACTGTATTTCCTTATGAAGTGGTATTCTTACATATCATTTCGAGAGAAAACTGTCCTGTGCCTTCTCTTTTGAGGCTACACACGTAGACATACACGCAACATGAAAGCTTTTCGACTTACAACGTGTTGTTTAGGAAAAACAAGATAATTTCGCACGATGCGGGATTTCCTTAAAACGTGATTTTCTGAAAAATTTTGACGAAAGAAAATTCTCCTTTTGGTTCTCTTTAGATGCTACATGTTAAGACGTACACGCCACAACAATTCTTTTCGAGATACAACGTGTAGTTTTGGAGATACAAGCTAATTTTGTACTATGCGTTATTTCTTCTCGTATAGAGTTTCCAATGCGTACGTATATGTCTTTACTCTGCAAAACTGTATTTCCTTATGAAGTGGTATTCTTACATATCCTTTCGAGAGAAAACTGTCCTGTGCCTTCTCTTTTGAGGCTACACACTTAGACATACACGCAACATGAAAGCTATTCGACTTACAACGTGTTGTTTAGGAAAAACAAGATAATTTCGCACGATGCAGGATTTCCCTAAAACGTGATTTTCTGAAAATTTTTGACGAAAGAAAATTCTCCTTTTGGTTCTCTTTAGATGCTACATGTTAAGACGTACACGCCACAACAATTCTTTTCGAGATACAACGTGTAGTTTTGGAGATACAAGCTAATTTTGTACTATGCGTTATTTCTTCTCGTAAAGAGTTTCCAATGCGTACGTATATGTCTTTACTCTGCAAAACTGTATTTCCTTATGAAGTGGTATTCTTACATATCCTTTCGAGAGAAAACTGTCCTGTGCCTTCTCTTTTGAGGCTACACACGTAGACATACACGCAACATGAAAGCTTTTCGACTTACAAAGTGTTGTTTAGGAAAAACAAGATAATTTCGCACGATGCGGGATTTCCTTAAAACGTGATTTTCTGAAAAATTTTGACGAAAGAAAATTCTCCTTTTGGTTCTCTTTAGATGCTACATGTTAAGACGTACACGCCACAACAATTCTTTTCGAGATACAACGTGTAGTTTTGGAGATACAAGCTAATTTTGTACGATGCGTTATTTCTTCTCGTAAAGAGTTTCCAATGCGTACGCATATTTCTTTACTCTGCAAAACTGTATTTCCCTATGAAGTGGTATTCTTACATATCCTTTCGAGAGAAAACTGTCCTGTGTCTTCTCTTTTGAGGCTACACACTTAGACATACACGCAACATGAAAGCTTTTCGACTTACAACGTGTTGTTTAGGAAAAACAAGATAATTTCGCACGATGGGGGATTTCCTTAAAACGTGATTTTCTGAAAAATTTTGACGAAAGAAAATTCTCCTTTTGGTTCTCTTTAGATGCTACATGTTAAGACGTACACGCCACAACAATTCTTTTCGAGATACAACGTGTAGTTTTGGAGATACAAGCTAATTTTGTACTATGCGTTATTTCTTCTCGTAAAGAGTTTCCAATGCGTACGTATATGTCTTTACTCTGCAAAACTGTATTTCCTTATGAAGTGGTATTCTTACATATCCTTTCGAGAGAAAACTGTCCTGTGCCTTCTCTTTTGAGGCTACACACGTAGACATACACGCAACATGAAAGCTTTTCGACTTACAACGTGTTGTTTAGGAAAAACAAGATAATTTCGCACGATGCGGGATTTCCTTAAACGTGATTTTCTGAAAAATTTTGACGAAAGAAAATTCTCCTTTTGGTTCTCTTTAGATGCTACATGTTAAGACGTACACGCCACAACAATTCTTTTCGAGATACAACGTGTAGTTTTGGAGATACAAGCTAATTTTGTACTATGCGTTATTTCTTCTCGTAAAGAGTTTCCAATGCGTACGTATATGTCTTTACTCTGCAAAACTGTATTTCCTTATGAAGTGGTATTCTTACATATCCTTTCGAGAGAAAACTGTCCTGTGCCTTCTCTTTTGAGGATACACACTTAGACATACACGCATCATGAAAGCTTTTCGACTTACAACGTGTTGTTTAGGAAAAACAAGATAATTTCGCACGATGCGGGATTTCCTTAAAACGTGATTTTCTGAAAAATTTTGACGAAAGAAAATTCTCCTTTTGGTTCTCTTTAGATGCTACATGTTAAGACGTACACGCCACAACAATTCTTTTCGAGATACAACGTGTAGTTTTGGAGATACAAGCTAATTTTGTACTATGCGTTATTTCTTCTCGTAAAGAGTTTCCAATGCGTACATATATGTCTTTACTCTGCAAAACTGTATTTCCTTATGAAGTGGTATTCTTACATATCCTTTCGAGAGAAAACTGTCCTGTGCCTTCTCTTTTGAGGCTACACACTTAGACATACACGCAACATGAAAGCTTTTCGACTTACAACGTGTTGTTTAGGAAAAACAAGATAATTTCGCACGATGCGGGATTTCCCTAAAACGTGATTTTCTGAAAAATTTTGACGAAAGAAAATTCTCCTTTTGGTTCTCTTTAGATGCTACATGTTAAGACGTACACGCCACAACAATTCTTTTCGAGATACAACGTGTAGTTTTGGAGATACAAGCTAATTTTGTACTATGCGTTATTTCTTCTCGTAAAGAGTTTACAATGCGTACGTATATGTCTTTACTCTGCAAAACTGTATTTCCTTATGAAGTGGTATTCTTACATATCCTTTCGAGAGAAAACTGTCCTGTGCCTTCTCTTTTGAGGCTACACACTTAGACATACACGCAACATGAAAGCTTTTCGACTTACAACGTGTTGTTTAGGAAAAACAAGATAATTTCGCACGATGCGGGATTTCCTTAAAACGTGATTTTCTGAAAAATTTTGACGAAAGAAAATTCTCCTTTTGGTTCCCTTTAGATGCTACATGTTAAGACGTACACGCCACAACAATTCTTTTCGAGATACAACGTGTAGTTTTGGAGATACAAGCTAATTTTGTACGATGCGTTATTTCTTCTCGTAAAGAGTTTCCAATGCGTACGCATATTTCTTTACTCTGCAAAACTGTATTTCCTTATGAAGTGGTATTCTTACATATCCTTTCAAGAGAAAACTGTCCTGTGTCTTCTCTTTTGAGGCTACACACTTAGACATACACGCAACATGAAAGCTTTTCGACTTACAACGTGTTGTTTAGGAAAAACAAGATAATTTCGCACGATGCGGGATTTCCTTAAAACGTGATTTTCTGAAAAATTTTGACGAAAGAAAATTCTCCTTTTGGTTCTCTTTAGATGCTACATGTTAAGACGTACACGCCACAACAATTCTTTTCGAGATACAACGTGTAGTTTTGGAGATACAAGCTAATTTTGTACGATGCGTTATTTCTTCTCGTAAAGAGTTTCCAATGCGTACGCATATTTCTTTACTCTGCAAAACTGTATTTCCTTATGAAGTGGTATTCTTACATATCCTTTCGAGAGAAAACTGTCCTGTGTCTTCTCTTTTGAGGCTACACACTTAGACATACACGCAACATGAAAGCTTTTCGACTTACAACGTGTTGTTTAGGAAAAACAAGATAATTTCGCACGATGCGGGATTTCCTTAAAACGTGATTTTCTGAAAAATTTTGACGAAAGAAAATTCTCCTTTTGGTTCTCTTTAGATGCTACATGTTAAGACGTACACGCCACAACAATTCTTTTCGAGATACAACGTGTAGTTTTGGAGATACAAGCTAATTTTGTACTATGCGTTATTTCTTCTCGTAAAGAGTTTCCAATGCGTACGTATATGTCTTTACTCTGCAAAACTGTATTTCCTTATGAAGTGGTATTCTTACATATCCTTTCGAGAGAAAACTGTCCTGTGCCTTCTCTTTTGAGGCTACACACGTAGACATACACGCAACATGAAAGCTTTTCGACTTACAACGTGTTGTTTAGGAAAAACAAGATAATTTCGCACGATGCGGGATTTCCTTAAACGTGATTTTCTGAAAAATTTTGACGAAAGAAAATTCTCCTTTTGGTTCTCTTTAGATGCTACATGTTAAGACGTACACGCCACAACAATTCTTTTCGAGATACAACGTGTAGTTTTGGAGATACAAGCTAATTTTGTACTATGCGTTATTTCTTCTCGTAAAGAGTTTCCAATGCGTACGTATATGTCTTTACTCTGCAAAACTGTATTTCCTTATGAAGTGGTATTCTTACATATCCTTTCGAGAGAAAACTGTCCTGTGCCTTCTCTTTTGAGGATACACACTTAGACATACACGCATCATGAAAGCTTTTCGACTTACAACGTGTTGTTTAGGAAAAACAAGATAATTTCGCACGATGCGGGATTTCCTTAAAACGTGATTTTCTGAAAAGTTTTGACGAAAGAAAATTCTCCTTTTGGTTCTCTTTAGATGCTACATGTTAAGACGTACACGCCACAACAATTCTTTTCGAGATACAACGTGTAGTTTTGGAGATACAAGCTAATTTTGTACGATGCGTTATTTCTTCTCGTAAAGAGTTTCCAATGCGTACATATATGTCTTTACTCTGCAAAACTGTATTTCCTTATGAAGTGGTATTCTTACATATCCTTTCGAGAGAAAACTGTCCTGTGCCTTCTCTTTTGAGGCTACACACTTAGACATACACGCAACATGAAAGCTTTTCGACTTACAACGTGTTGTTTAGGAAAAACAAGATAATTTCGCACGATGCGGGATTTCCCTAAAACGTGATTTTCTGAAAAATTTTGACGAAAGAAAATTCTCCTTTTGGTTCTCTTTAGATGCTACATGTTAAGACGTACACGCCACAACAATTCTTTTCGAGATACAACGTGTAGTTTTGGAGATACAAGCTAATTTTGTACTATGCGTTATTTCTTCTCGTAAAGAGTTTACAATGCGTACGTATATGTCTTTACTCTGCAAAACTGTATTTCCTTATGAAGTGGTATTCTTACATATCCTTTCGAGAGAAAACTGTCCTGTGCCTTCTCTTTTGAGGCTACACACTTAGACATACACGCAACATGAAAGCTTTTCGACTTACAACGTGTTGTTTAGGAAAAACAAGATAATTTCGCACGATGCGGGATTTCCTTAAAACGTGATTTTCTGAAAAATTTTGACGAAAGAAAATTCTCCTTTTGGTTCCCTTTAGATGCTACATGTTAAGACGTACACGCCACAACAATTCTTTTCGAGATACAACGTGTAGTTTTGGAGATACAAGCTAATTTTGTACGATGCGTTATTTCTTCTCGTAAAGAGTTTCCAATGCGTACGCATATTTCTTTACTCTGCAAAACTGTATTTCCTTATGAAGTGGTATTCTTACATATCCTTTCGAGAGAAAACTGTCCTGTGTCTTCTCTTTTGAGGCTACACACTTAGACATACACGCAACATGAAAGCTTTTCGACTTACAACGTGTTGTTTAGGAAAAACAAGATAATTTCGCACGATGCGGGATTTCCTTAAAACGTGATTTTCTGAAAAATTTTGACGAAAGAAAATTCTCCTTTTGGTTCTCTTTAGATGCTACATGTTAAGACGTACACGCCACAACAATTCTTTTCGAGATACAACGTGTAGTTTTGGAGATACAAGCTAATTTTGTACGATGCGTTATTTCTTCTCGTAAAGAGTTTCCAATGCGTACGTATATGTCTTTACTCTGCAAAACTGTATTTCCTTATGAAGTGGTATTCTTACATATCCTTTCGAGAGAAAACTGTCCTGTGCCTTCTCTTTTGAGGCTACACACGTAGACATACACGCAACATGAAAGCTTTTCGACTTACAACGTGTTGTTTAGGAAAAACAAGATAATTTCGCACGATGCGGGATTTCCTTAAACGTGATTTTCTGAAAAATTTTGACGAAAGAAAATTCTCCTTTTGGTTCTCTTTAGATGCTACATGTTAAGACGTACACGCCACAACAATTCTTTTCGAGATACAACGTGTAGTTTTGGAGATACAAGCTAATTTTGTACTATGCGTTTTTTCTTCTCGTAAAGAGTTTCCAATGCGTACGTATATGTCTTTACTCTGCAAAACTGTATTTCCTTATGAAGTGGTATTCTTACATATCCTTTCGAGAGAAAACTGTCCTGTGCCTTCTCTTTTGAGGCTACACACTTAGACATACACGCAACATGAAAGCTTTTCGACTTACAACGTGTTGTTTAGGAAAAACAAGATAATTTCGCACGATGCGGGATTTCCTTAAAACGTGATTTTCTGAAAAATTTTGACGAAAGAAAATTCTCCTTTTGGTTCTCTTTAGATGCTACATGTTAAGACGTACACGCCACAACAATTCGTTTCGAGATACAACGTGTAGTTTTGGAGATACAAGCTAATTTTGTACTATGCGTTATTTCTTCTCGTAAAGAGTTTCCAATGCGTACGTATATGTCTTTACTCTGCAAAACTGTATTTCCTTATGAAGTGGTATTCTTACATATCCTTTCGAGAGAAAACTGTCCTGTGCCTTCTCTTTTGAGGCTACACACGTAGACATACACGCAACATGAAAGCTTTTCGACTTACAACGTGTTGTTTAGGAAAAACAAGATAATTTCGCACGATGCGGGATTTCCTTAAAACGTGATTTTCTGAAAAATTTTGACGAAAGAAAATTCTCCTTTTGGTTCTCTTTAGATGCTACATGTTAAGACGTACACGCCACAACAATTCTTTTCGAGATACAACGTGTAGTTTTGGAGTTACAAGCTAATTTTGTACTATGCGTTATTTCTTCTCGTAAAGAGTTTCCAATGCGTACGTATATGTCTTTACTCTGCAAAACTGTATTTCCTTATGAAGTGGTATTCTTACATATCCTTTCGAGAGAAAACTGTCCTGTGCCTTCTCTTTTGAGGCTACACACGTAGACATACACGCAACATGAAAGCTTTTCGACTTACAAAGTGTTGTTTAGGAAAAACAAGATAATTTCGCACGATGCGGGATTTCCTTAAAACGTGATTTTCTGAAAAATTTTGACGAAAGAAAATTCTCCTTTTGGTTCTCTTCAGATGCTACATGTTAAGACGTACACGCCACAACAATTCTTTTCGAGATACAACGTGTAGTTTTGGAGATACAAGCTAATTTTGTACGATGCGTTATTTCTTCTCGTAAAGAGTTTCCAATGCGTACGCATATTTCTTTACTCTGCAAAACTGTATTTCCTTATGAAGTGGTATTCTTACATATCCTTTCGAGAGAAAACTGTCCTGTGTCTTCTCTTTTGAGGCTACACACTTAGACATACACGCAACATGAAAGCTTTTCGACTTACAACGTGTTGTTTAGGAAAAACAAGATAATTTCGCACGATGCGGGATTTCCTTAAAACGTGATTTTCTGAAAAATTTTGACGAAAGAAAATTCTCCTTTTGGTTCTCTTTAGATGCTACATGTTAAGACGTACACGCCACAACAATTCTTTTCGAGATACAACGTGTAGTTTTGGAGATACAAGCTAATTTTGTACTATGCGTTATTTCTTCTCGTAAAGAGTTTCCAATGCGTACGTATATGTCTTTACTCTGCAAAACTGTATTTCCTTATGAAGTGGTATTCTTCCATATCCTTTCGAGAGAAAACTGTCCTGTGCCTTCTCTTTTGAGGCTACACACGTAGACATACACGCAACATGAAAGCTTTTCGACTTACAACGTGTTGTTTAGGAAAAACAAGATAATTTCGCACGATGCGGTATTTCCTTAAACGTGATTTTCTGAAAAATTTTGACGAAAGAAAATTCTCCTTTTGGTTCTCTTTAGATGCTACATGTTAAGACGTACACGCCACAACAATTCTTTTCGAGATACAACGTGTAGTTTTGGAGATACAAGCTAATTTTGTACTATGCGTTATTTCTTCTCGTAAAGAGTTTCCAATGCGTACGTATATGTCTTTACTCTGCAAAACTGTATTTCCTTATGAAGTGGTATTCTTACATATCCTTTCGAGAGAAAACTGTCCTGTGCCTTCTCTTTTGAGGCTACACACTTAGACATACACGCAACATGAAAGCTTTTCGACTTACAACGTGTTGTTTAGGAAAAACAAGATAATTTCGCACGATGCGGGATTTCCTTAAAACGTGATTTTCTGAAAAATTTTGACGAAAGAAAATTCTCCTTTTGGTTCTCTTTAGATGCTACATGTTAAGACGTACACGCCACAACAATTCTTTTCGAGATACAACGTGTAGTTTTGGAGATACAAGCTAATTTTGTACTATGCGTTATTTCTTCTCGTAAAGAGTTTCCAATGCGTACGTATATGTCTTTACTCTGCAAAACTGTATTTCCTTATGAAGTGGTATTCTTACATATCATTTCGAGAGAAAACTGTCCTGTGCCTTCTCTTTTGAGGCTACACACGTAGACATACACGCAACATGAAAGCTTTTCGACTTACAACGTGTTGTTTAGGAAAAACAAGATAATTTCGCACGATGCGGGATTTCCTTAAAACGTGATTTTCTGAAAAATTTTGACGAAAGAAAATTCTCCTTTTGGTTCTCTTTAGATGCTACATGTTAAGACGTACACGCCACAACAAGTCTTTTCGAGATACAACGTGTAGTTTTGGAGATACAAGCTAATTTTGTACTATGCGTTATTTCTTCTCGTAAAGAGTTTCCAATGCGTACGTATATGTTTTTACTCTGCAAAACTGTATTTCCTTATGAAGTGGTATTCTTACATATCCTTTCGAGAGAAAACTGTCCTGTGCCTTCTCTTTTGAGGCTACAGACGTAGACATACACGCAACATGAAAGCTTTTCGACTTACAACGTGTTGTTTAGGAAAAACAAGATAATTTCGCACGATGCGGGATTTCCTTAAAACGTGATTTTCTGAAAAATTTTGACGAAAGAAAATTCTCCTTTTGGTTCTCTTTAGATGCTACATGTTAAGACGTACACGCCACAACAATTCTTTTCGAGATACAACGTGTAGTTTTGGAGATACAAGCTAATTTTGTACGATGCGTTATTTCTTCTCGTAAAGAGTTTCCAATGCGTACGTATATGTCTTTACTCTGCAAAACTGTATTTCCTTATGAAGTGGTATTCTTCCATATCCTTTCGAGAGAAAACTGTCCTGTGCCTTCTCTTTTGAGGCTACACACGTAGACATACACGCAACATGAAAGCTTTTCGACTTACAACGTGTTGTTTAGGAAAAACAAGATAATTTCGCACGATGCGGGATTTCCTTAAAACGTGATTTTCTGAAAAATTTTGACGAAAGAAAATTCTCCTTTTGGTTCTCTTTAGGTGCTACATGTTAAGACGTACACGCCACAACAATTCTTTTCGAGATACAACGTGTAGTTTTGGAGATACAGGCTAATTTTGTACTATGCGTTATTTCTTCTCATAAAGAGTTTCCAATGCGTACGTATATGTCTTTACTCTGCAAAACTGTATTTCCTTATGAAGTGGTATTCTTACATATCCTTTCGAGAGAAAACTGTCCTGTGCCTTCTCTTTTGAGGCTACACACTTAGACATACACGCAACATGAAAGCTTTTCGACTTACAACGTGTTGTTTAGGAAAAACAAGATAATTTCGCACGATGCGGGGTTTCCTTAAAACGTGACTTTCTGAAAAATTTTGACGAAAGAAAATTCTCCTTTTGGTTCTCTTTAGATGCTACATGTTAAGACGTACACGCCACAACAATTCTTTTCGAGATACAACGTGTAGTTTTGGAGATACAAGCTAATTTTGTACTATGCGTTATTTCTTCTCGTAAAGAGTTTCCAATGCGTACGTATATGTCTTTACTCTGCAAAACTGTATTTCCTTATGAAGTGGTATTCTTACATATCCTTTCGAGAGAAAACTGTCCTCTGCCTTCTCTTTTGAGGCTACACACTTAGACATACACGCAACATGAAAGCTTTTCGACTTACAACGTGTTGTTTAGGAAAAACAAGATAATTTCGCACGATGCGGGATTTCCTTAAAACGTGATTTTCTGAAAAATTTTGACGAAAGAAAATTCTCCTTTTGGTTCTCTTTAGATGCTACATGTTAAGACGTACACGCCACAACAATTCTTTTCGAGATACAACGTGTAGTTTTGGAGATACAAGCTAATTTTGTACGATGCGTTATTTCTTCTCGTAAAGAGTTTCCAATGCGTACGTATATGTCTTTACTCTGCAAAACTGTATTTCCTTATGAAGTGGTATTCTTACATATCCTTTCGAGAGAAAACTGTCCTGTGCCTTCTCTTTTGAGGCTACACACTTAGACATACACGCAACATGAAAGCTTTTCGACTTACAACGTGTTGTTTAGGAAAAACAAGATAATTTCGCACGATGCGGGATTTCCTTAAAACGTGATTTTCTGAAAAATTTTGACGAAAGAAAATTCTCCTTTTGATTCTCTTTAGATGCTACATGTTAAGCCGTACACGCCACAACAATTCTTTTCGAGATACAACGTGTAGTTTTGGAGATACAAGCTAATTTTGTACTATGCGTTATTTCTTCTCGTAAAGAGTTTCCAATGCGTACGTATATGTCTTTACTCTGCAAAACTGTATTTCCTTATGAAGTGGTATTCTTACATATCCTTTCGAGAGAAAACTGTCCTGTGCCTTCTCTTTTGAGGCTACACACTTAGACATACACGCAACATGAAAGCTTTTCGACTTACAACGTGTTGTTTAGGAAAAACAAGATAATTTCGCACGATGCGGGATTTCCTTAAAACGTGATTTTCTGAAAAATTTTGACGAAAGAAAATTCTCCTTTTGGTTCTCTTTAGATGCTACATGTTAAGACGTACACGCCACAACAATTCTTTTCGAGATACAACGTGTAGTTTTGGAGATACAAGCGAATTTTGTACTATGCGTTATTTCTTCTCGTAAAGAGTTTCCAATGCGTACGTATATGTCTTTACTCTGCAAAACTGTATTTCCTTATGAAGTGGTATTCTTACATATCCTTTCGAGAGAAAACTGTCCTGTGCCTTCTCTTTTGAGGCTACACACGTAGACATACACGCAACATGAAAGCTTTTCGACTTACAACGTGTTGTTTAGGAAAAACAAGATAATTTCGCACGATGCGGGATTTCCTTAAACGTGATTTTCTGAAAAATTTTGACGAAAGAAAATTCTCCTTTTGGTTCTCTTTAGATGCTACATGTTAAGACGTACACGCCACAACAATTCTTTTCGAGATACAACGTGTAGTTTTGGAGATACAAGCTAATTTTGTACTATGCGTTATTTCTTCTCGTAAAGAGTTTCCAATGCGTACGTATATGTCTTTACTCTGCAAAACTGTATTTCCTTATAGTGGTATTCTTACATATCCTTTCGAGAGAAAACTGTCCTGTGCCTTCTCTTTTGAGGCTACACACTTAGACATACACGCAACATGAAAGCTTTTCGACTTACAACGTGTTGTTTAGGAAAAACAAGATAATTTCGCACGATGCGGGATTTCCTTAAAACGTGATTTTCTGAAAAATTTTGACGAAAGAAAATTCTCCTTTTGGTTCTCTTTAGATGCTACATGTTAAGACGTACACGCCACAACAATTCTTTTCGAGATACAACGTGTAGTTTTGGAGATACAAGCTAATTTTGTACGATGCTTTATTTCTTCTCGTAAAGATTTTCCAATGCGTACGTATATGTCTTTACTCTGCAAAACTGTATTTCCTTATGAAGTGGTATTCTTACATATCCTTTCGAGAGAAAACTGTCCTGTGCCTTCTCTTTTGAGGCTACACACTTAGACATACACGCAACATGAAAGCTTTTCGACTTACAACGTGTTGTTTAGGAAAAACAAGATAATTTCGCACGATGCGGGATTTCCTTAAAACGTGATTTTCTGAAAAATTTTGACGAAAGAAAATTCTCCTTTTGGTTCTCTTTAGATGCTACATGTTAAGACGTACACGCCACAACAATTCTTTTCGAGATACAACGTGTAGTTTTGGAGATACAAGCTAATTTTGTACTATGCGTTATTTCTTCTCGTAAAGAGTTTCCAATGCGTACGTATATGTCTTTACTCTGCAAAACTGTATTTCCTTATGAAGTGGTATTCTTACATATCCTTTCGAGAGAAAACTGTCCTGTGCCTTCTCTTTTGAGGCTACACACTTAGACATACACGCAACATGAAAGCTTTTCGACTTACAACGTGTTGTTTAGGAAAAACAAGATAATTTCGCACGATGCGGGATTTCCCTAAAACGTGATTTTCTGAAAAATTTTGACGAAAGAAAATTCTCCTTTTGGTTCTCTTTAGATGCTACATGTTAAGACGTACACGCCACAACAATTCTTTTCGAGATACAACGTGTAGTTTTGGAGATACAAGCTAATTTTGTACTATGCGTTATTTCTTCTCGTAAAGAGTTTCCAATGCGTACGTATATGTCTTTACTCTGCAAAACTGTATTTCCTTATGAAGTGGTATTCTTACATATCCTTTCGAGAGAAAACTGTCCTGTGCCTTCTCTTTTGAGGCTACACACGTAGACATACACGCAACATGAAAGCTTTTCGACTTACAACGTGTTGTTTAGGAAAAACAAGATAATTTCGCACGATGCGGGATTTCCTTAAAACGTGATTATCTGAAAAATTTTGACGAAAGAAAATTCTCCTTTTGGTTCTCTTTAGATGCTACATGTTAAGACGTACACGCCACAACAATTCTTTTCGAGATACAACGTGTAGTTTTGGAGATACAAGCTAATTTTGTACGATGCGTTATTTCTTCTCGTAAAGAGTTTCCAATGCGTACGCATATTTCTTTACTCTGCAAAACTGTATTTCCTTATGAAGTGGTATTCTTACATATCCTTTCGAGAGAAAACTGTCCTGTGTCTTCTCTTTTGAGGCTACACACTTAGACATACACGCAACATGAAAGCTTTTCGACTTACAACGTGTTGTTTAGGAAAAACAAGATAATTTCGCACGATGCGGGATTTCCTTAAAACGTGATTTTCTGAAAAATTTTGACGAAAGAAAATTCTCCCTTTGGTTCTCTTTAGATGCTACATGTTAAGACGTACACGCCACAACAATTCTTTTCGAGATACAACGTGTAGTTTTGGAGATACAAGCTAATTTTGTACTATGCGTTATTTCTTCTCGTAAAGAGTTTCCAATGCGTACCTATATGTCTTTACTCTGCAAAACTGTATTTCCTTATGAAGTGGTATTCTTACATATCCTTTCGAGAGAAAACTGTCCTGTGCCTTCTCTTTTGAGGCTACACACGTAGACATACACGCAACATGAAAGCTTTTCGACTTACAACGTGTTGTTTAGGAAAAACAAGATAATTTCGCACGATGCGGGATTTCCTTAAACGTGATTTTCTGAAAAATTTTGACGAAAGAAAATTCTCCTTTTGGTTCTCTTTAGATGCTACATGTTAAGACGTACACGCCACAACAATTCTTTTCGAGATACAACGTGTAGTTTTGGAGATACAAGCTAATTTTGTACTATGCGTTATTTCTTCTCGTAAAGAGTTTCCAATGCGTACGTATATGTCTTTACTCTGCAAAACTGTATTTCCTTATGAAGTGGTATTCTTACATATCCTTTCGAGAGAAAACTGTCCTGTGCCTTCTCTTTTGAGGCTACACACGTAGACATACACGCAACATGAAAGCTTTTCGACTTACAACGTGTTGTTTAGGAAAAACAAGATAATTTCGCACGATGCGGGATTTCCTTAAACGTGATTTTCTGAAAAATTTTGACGAAAGAAAATTCTCCTTTTGGTTCTCTTTAGATGCTACATGTTAAGACGTACACGCCACAACAATTCTTTTCGAGATACAACGTGTAGTTTTGGAGATACAAGCTAATTTTGTACTATGCGTTATTTCTTCTCGGAAAGAGTTTCCAATGCGTACGTATATGTCTTTACTCTGCAAAACTGTATTTCCTTATGAAGTGGTATTCTTACATATCCTTTCGAGAGAAAACTGTCCTGTGCCTTCTCTTTTGAGGCTACACACGTAGACATACACGCAACATGAAAGCTTTTCGACTTACAACGTGTTGTTTAGGAAAAACAAGATAATTTCGCACGATGCGGGATTTCCTTAAAACGTGATTTTCTGAAAAATTTTGACGAAAGAAAATCCTCTTTTTGGTTCTCTTTAGATGCTACATGTTAAGACGTACACGCCACAACAATTCTTTTCGAGATACAACGTGTAGTTTTGGAGATACAAGCTAATTTTGTACGATGCGTTATTTCTTCTCGTAAAGAGTTTCCAATGCGTACTCATATTTCTTTACTCTGCAAAACTGTATTTCCTTATGAAGTGGTATTCTTACATATCCTTTCGAGAGAAAACTGTCCTGTGTCTTCTCATTTGAGGCTACACACTTAGACATACACGCAACATGAAAGCTTTTCGACTTACAACGTGTTGTTTAGGAAAAACAAGATAATTTCGCACGATGCGGGATTTCCTTAAAACGTGATTTTCTGAAAAATTTTGACGAAAGAAAATTCTCCTTTTGGTTCTCTTTAGATGCTACATGTTAAGACGTACACGCCACAACAATTCTTTTCGAGATACAACGTGTAGTTTTGGAGATACAAGCTAATTTTGTACTATGCGTTATTTCTTCTCGTAAAGAGTTTCCAATGCGTACGTATATGTCTTTACTCTGCAAAACTGTATTTCCTTATGAAGTGGTATTCTTACATATCCTTTCGAGAGAAAACTGTCCTGTGCCTTCTCTTTTGAGGCTACACACGTAGACATACACGCAACATGAAAGCTTTTCGACTTACAACGTGTTGTTTAGGAAAAACAAGATAATTTCGCACGATGCGGGATTTCCTTAAACGTGATTTTCTGAAAAATTTTGACGAAAGAAAATTCTCCTTTTGGTTCTCTTTAGATGCTACATGTTAAGACGTACACGCCACAACAATTCTTTTCGAGATACAACGTGTAGTTTTGGAGATACAAGCTAATTTTGTACTATGCGTTATTTCTTCTCGTAAAGAGTTTCCAATGCGTACGTATATGTCTTTACTCTGCAAAACTGTATTTACTTATGAAGTGGTATTCTTACATATCCTTTCGATAGAAAACTGTCCTGTGCCTTCTCTTTTGAGGCTACACACGTAGACATACACGCAACATGAAAGCTTTTCGACTTACAACGTGTTGTTTAGGAAAAACAAGATAATTTCGCACGATGCGGGATTTCCTTAAAACGTGATTTTCTGAAAAATTTTGACGAAAGAAAATTCTCCTTTTGGTTCTCTTTAGATGCTACATGTTAAGACGTACACGCCACAACAATTCTTTTCGAGATACAACGTGTAGTTTTGGAGATACAAGCTAATTTTGTACTATGCGTTATTTCTTCTCGTAAAGAGTTTCCAATGCGTACATATATGTTTTTACTCTGCAAAACTGTATTTCCTTATGAAGTGGTATTCTTACATATCCTTTCGAGAGAAAACTGTCCTGTGCCTTCTCTTTTGAGGCTACAGACGTAGACATACACGCAACATGAAAGCTTTTCGACTTACAACGTGTTGTTTAGGAAAAACAAGATAATTTCGCACGATGCGGGATTTCCTTAAAACGTGATTTTCTGAAAAATTTTGACGAAAGAAAATTCTCCTTTTGGTTCTCTTTAGATGCTACATGTTAAGACGTACACGCCACAACAATTCTTTTCGAGATACAACGTGTAGTTTTGGAGATACAAGCTAATTTTGTACTATGCGTTATTTCTTCTCGGAAAGAGTTTCCAATGCGTACGTATATGTCTTTACTCTGCAAAACTGTATTTCCTTATGAAGTGGTATTCTTACATATCCTTTCGAGAGAAAACTGTCCTGTGCCTTCTCTTTTGAGGCTACACACGTAGACATACACGCAACATGAAAGCTTTTCGACTTACAACGTGTTGTTTAGGAAAAACAAGATAATTTCGCACGATGCGGGATTTCCTTAAAACGTGATTTTCTGAAAAATTTTGACGAAAGAAAATTCTCCTTTTGGTTCTCTTTAGATGCTACATGTTAAGACGTACACGCCACAACAATTCTTTTCGAGATACAACGTGTAGTTTTGGAGATACAAGCTAATTTTGTACTATGCGTTATTTCTTCTCGTAAAGAGTTTCCAATGCGTACGTATATGTCTTTACTCTGCAAAACTGTATTTCCTTATGAAGTGGTATTCTTACATATCCTTTCGAGAGAAAACTGTCCTGTGCCTTCTCTTTTGAGGCTACACACTTAGACATACACGCAACATGAAAGCTTTTCGACTTACAACGTGTTGTTTAGGAAAAACAAGATAATTTCGCACGATGCGGGATTTCCTTAAAACGTGACTTTCTGAAAAATTTTGACGAAAGAAAATTCTCCTTTTGGTTCTCTTTAGATGCTACATGTTAAGACGTACACGCCACAACAATTCTTTTCGAGATACAACGTGTAGTTTTGGAGATACAAGCTAATTTTGTACTATGCGTTATTTCTTCTCGTAAAGAGTTTCCAATGCATACGTATATGACTTTACTCTGCAAAACTGTATTTCCTTATGAAGTGGTATTCTTACATATCCTTTCGAGAGAAAACTGTCCTGTGCCTTCTCTTTTGAGGCTACACACGTAGACATACACGCAACATGAAAGCTTTTCGACTTACAACGTGTTGTTTAGGAAAAACAAGATAATTTCGCACGATGCGGGATTTCCTTAAAACGTGATTTTCTGAAAAATTTTGACGAAAGAAAATTCTCCTTTTGATTCTCTTTAGATGCTACATGTTAAGACGTACACGCCACAACAATTCTTTTCGAGATACAACGTGTAGTTTTGGAGATACAAGCTAATTTTGTACTATGCGTTATTTCTTCTCGTAAAGAGTTTCCAATGCGTACGTATATGTCTTTACTCTGCAAAACTGTATTTCCTTATGAAGTGGTATTCTTACATATCCTTTCGAGAGAAAACTGTCCTGTGCCTTCTCTTTTGAGGCTACACACTTAGACATACACGCAACATGAAAGCTTTTCGACTTACAACGTGTTGTTTAGGAAAAACAAGATAATTTCGCACGATGCGGGATTTCCTTAAAACGTGACTTTCTGAAAAATTTTGACGAAAGAAAATTCTCCTTTTGGTTCTCTTTAGATGCTACATGTTAAGACGTACACGCCACAACAATTCTTTTCGAGATACAACGTGTAGTTTTGGAGATACAAGCTAATTTTGTACTATGCGTTATTTCTTCTCGTAAAGAGTTTCCAATGCGTACGTATATGTCTTTACTCTGCAAAACTGTATTTCCTTATGAAGTGGTATTCTTACATATCCTTTCGAGAGAAAACTGTCCTGTGCCTTCTCTTTTGAGGCTACACACGTAGACATACACGCAACATGAAAGCTTTTCGACTTACAACGTGTTGTTTAGGAAAAACAAGATAATTTCGCACGATGCGGGATTTCCTTAAAACGTGATTTTCTGAAAAATTTTGACGAAAGAAAATTCTCCTTTTGATTCTCTTTAGATGCTACATGTTAAGACGTACACGCCACAACAATTCTTTTCGAGATACAACGTGTAGTTTTGGAGATACAAGCTAATTTTGTACTATGCGTTATTTCTTCTCGTAAAGAGTTTCCAATGCGTACGTATATGTCTTTACTCTGCAAAACTGTATTTCCTTATGAAGTGGTATTCTTACATATCCTTTCGAGAGAAAACTGTCCTGTGCCTTCTCTTTTGAGGCTACACACTTAGACATACACGCAACATGAAAGCATTTCGACTTACAACGTGTTGTTTAGGAAAAACAAGATAATTTCGCACGATGCGGGATTTCCTTAAAACGTGATTTTCTGAAAAATTTTGACGAAAGAAAATTCTCCTTTTGGTTCTCTTTAGATGCTACATGTTAAGACGTACACGCCACAACAATTCTTTTCGAGATACAACGTGTAGTTTTGGAGATACAAGCTAATTTTGTACGATGCGTTATTTCTTCTCGTAAAGAGTTTCCAATGCGTACGCATATTTCTTTACTCTGCAAAACTGTATTTCCTTATGAAGTGGTATTCTTACATATCTTTTCGAGAGAAAACTGTCCTGTGTCTTCTCTTTTGAGGCTACACACTTAGACATACACGCAACATGAAAGCTTTTCGACTTACAACTTGTTGTTTAGGAAAAACAAGATAATTTCGCACGATGCGGGATTTCCTTAAAACGTGATTTTCTGAAAAATTTTGACGAAAGAAAATTCTCCTTTTGGTTCTCTTTAGATGCTACATGTTAAGACGTACACGCCACAACAATTCTTTTCGAGATACAACGTGTAGTTTTGGAGATACAAGCTAATTTTGTACTATGCGTTATTTCTTCTCGTAAAGAGTTTCCAATGCGTACGTATATGTCTTTACTCTGCAAAACTGTATTTCCTTATGAAGTGGTATTCTTACATATCCTTTCGAGAGAAAACTGTCCTGTGCCTTCTCTTTTGAGGCTACACACGTACACATACACGCAACATGAAAGCTTTCCGACTTACAACGTGTTGTTTAGGAAAAACAAGATAATTTCGCACGATGCGGGATTTCCTTAAAACGTGATTTTCTGAAAAATTTTGACGAAAGAAAATTCTCCTTTTGGTTCTCTTTAGATGCTACATGTTAAGACGTACACGCCACAACAATTCTTTTCGAGATACAACGTGTAGTTTTGGAGATACAGGCTAATTTTGTACTATGCGTTATTTCTTCTCGTAAAGAGTTTCCAATGCGTACGTATATGTCTTTACTCTGCAAAACTGTATTTCCTTATGAAGTGGTATTCTTACATATCCTTTCGAGAGAAAACTGTCCTGTGCCTTCTCTTTTGAGGCTACACACTTAGACATACACGCAACATGAAAGCTTTTCGACTTACAACGTGTTGTTTAGGAAAAACAAGATAATTTCGCACGATGCGGGATTTCCTTAAAACGTGATTTTCTGAAAAATTTTGACGAAAGAAAATTCTCCTTTTGGTTCTCTTTAGATGCTACATGTTAAGACGTACACGCCACAACAATTCTTTTCGAGATACAACGTGTAGTTTTGGAGATACAAGCTAATTTTGTACTATGCGTTATTTCTTCTCGTAAAGAGTTTCCAATGCGTACGTATAAGTCTTTACTCTGCAAAACTGTATTTCCTTATGAAGTGGTATTCTTACATATCCTTTCGAGAGAAAACTGTCCTGTGCCTTCTCTTTTGAGGCTACACACGTAGACATACACGCAACATGAAAGCTTTTCGACTTACAACATGTTGTTTAGGAAAAACAAGATAATTTCGCACGATGCGGAATTTCCTTAAACGTGATTTTCTGAAAAATTTTGACGAAAGAAAATTCTCCTTTTGGTTCTCTTTAGATGCTACATGTTAAGACGTACACGCCACAACAATTCTTTTCGAGATACAACGTGTAGTTTTGGAGATACAAGCTAATTTTGTACTATGCGTTATTTCTTCTCGTAAAGAGTTTCCAATGCGTACGTATATGTCTTTACTCTGCAAAACTGTATTTCCTTATGAAGTGGTATTCTTACATATCCTTTCGAGAGAAAACTGTCCTGTGCCTTCTCTTTTGAGGCTACACACGTAGACATACACGCAACATGAAAGCTTTTCGACTTACAACGTGTTGTTTAGGAAAAACAAGATAATTTCGCACGATGCGGGATTTCCTTAAAACGTGATTTTCTGAAAAATTTTGACGAAAGAAAATTCTCCTTTTGGTTCTCTTTAGATGCTACATGTTAAGACGTACACGCCACAACAATTCTTTTCGAGATACAACGTGTAGTTTTGGAGATACAAGCTAATTTTGTACTATGCGTTATTTCTTCTCGTAAAGAGTTTCCAATGCGTACGTATATGTTTTTACTCTGCAAAACTGTATTTCCTTATGAAGTGGTATTCTTACATATCCTTTCGAGAGAAAACTGTCCTGTGCCTTCTCTTTTGAGGCTACAGACGTAGACATACACGCAACATGAAAGCTTTTCGACTTACAACGTGTTGTTTAGGAAAAACAAGATAATTTCGCACGATGCGGGATTTCCTTAAAACGTGATTTTCTGAAAAATTTTGATGAAAGAAAATTCTCCTTTTGGTTCTCTTTAGATGCTACATGTTAAGACGTACACGCCACAACAATTCTTTTCGAGATACAACGTGTAGTTTTGGAGATACAAGCTAATTTTGTACTATGCGTTATTTCTTCTCGGAAAGAGTTTCCAATGCGTACGTATATGTCTTTACTCTGCAAAACTGTATTTCCTTATGAAGTGGTATTCTTACATATCCTTTCGAGAGAAAACTGTCCTGTGCCTTCTCTTTTGAGGCTACACACGTAGACATACACGCAACATGAAAGCTTTTCGACTTACAACGTGTTGTTTAGGAAAAACAAGATAATTTCGCACGATGGGGGATTTCCTTAAAACGTGATTTTCTGAAAAATTTTGACGAAAGAAAATTCTCCTTTTGGTTCTCTTTAGATGCTACATGTTAAGACGTACACGCCACAACAATTCTTTTCGAGATACAACGTGTAGTTTTGGAGATACAAGCTAATTTTGTACTATGCGTTATTTCTTCTCGTAAAGAGTTTCCAATGCGTACGTATATGTCTTTACTCTGCAAAACTGTATTTCCTTATGAAGTGGTATTCTTACATATCCTTTCGAGAGAAAACTGTCCTGTGCCTTCTCTTTTGAGGCTACACACGTAGACATACACGCAACATGAAAGCTTTTCGACTTACAACGTGTTGTTTAGGAAAAACAAGATAATTTCGCACGATGCGGGATTTCCTTAAACGTGATTTTCTGAAAAATTTTGACGAAAGAAAATTCTCCTTTTGGTTCTCTTTAGATGCTACATGTTAAGACGTACACGCCACAACAATTCTTTTCGAGATACAACGTGTAGTTTTGGAGATACAAGCTAATTTTGTACTATGCGTTATTTCTTCTCGTAAAGAGTTTCCAATGCGTACGTATATGTCTTTACTCTGCAAAACTGTATTTCCTTATGAAGTGGTATTCTTACATATCCTTTCGAGAGAAAACTGTCCTGTGCCTTCTCTTTTGAGGATACACACTTAGACATACACGCATCATGAAAGCTTTTCGACTTACAACGTGTTGTTTAGGAAAAACAAGATAATTTCGCACGATGCGGGATTTCCTTAAAACGTGATTTTCTGAAAAATTTTGACGAAAGAAAATTCTCCTTTTGGTTCTCTTTAGATGCTACATGTTAAGACGTACACGCCACAACAATTCTTTTCGAGATACAACGTGTAGTTTTGGAGATACAAGCTAATTTTGTACTATGCGTTATTTCTTCTCGTAAAGAGTTTCCAATGCGTACATATATGTCTTTACTCTGCAAAACTGTATTTCCTTATGAAGTGGTATTCTTACATATCCTTTCGAGAGAAAACTGTCCTGTGCCTTCTCTTTTGAGGCTACACACTTAGACATACACGCAACATGAAAGCTTTTCGACTTACAACGTGTTGTTTAGGAAAAACAAGATAATTTCGCACGATGCGGGATTTCCCTAAAACGTGATTTTCTGAAAAATTTTGACGAAAGAAAATTCTCCTTTTGGTTCTCTTTAGATGCTACATGTTAAGACGTACACGCCACAACAATTCTTTTCGAGATACAACGTGTAGTTTTGGAGATACAAGCTAATTTTGTACTATGCGTTATTTCTTCTCGTAAAGAGTTTACAATGCGTACGTATATGTCTTTACTCTGCAAAACTGTATTTCCTTATGAAGTGGTATTCTTACATATCCTTTCGAGAGAAAACTGTCCTGTGCCTTCTCTTTTGAGGCTACACACTTAGACATACACGCAACATGAAAGCTTTTCGACTTACAACGTGTTGTTTAGGAAAAACAAGATAATTTCGCACGATGCGGGATTTCCTTAAAACGTGATTTTCTGAAAAATTTTGACGAAAGAAAATTCTCCTTTTGGTTCCCTTTAGATGCTACATGTTAAGACGTACACGCCACAACAATTCTTTTCGAGATACAACGTGTAGTTTTGGAGATACAAGCTAATTTTGTACGATGCGTTATTTCTTCTCGTAAAGAGTTTCCAATGCGTACGCATATTTCTTTACTCTGCAAAACTGTATTTCCTTATGAAGTGGTATTCTTACATATCCTTTCAAGAGAAAACTGTCCTGTGTCTTCTCTTTTGAGGCTACACACTTAGACATACACGCAACATGAAAGCTTTTCGACTTACAACGTGTTGTTTAGGAAAAACAAGATAATTTCGCACGATGCGGGATTTCCTTAAAACGTGATTTTCTGAAAAATTTTGACGAAAGAAAATTCTCCTTTTGGTTCTCTTTAGATGCTACATGTTAAGACGTACACGCCACAACAATTCTTTTCGAGATACAACGTGTAGTTTTGGAGATACAAGCTAATTTTGTACGATGCGTTATTTCTTCTCGTAAAGAGTTTCCAATGCGTACGCATATTTCTTTACTCTGCAAAACTGTATTTCCTTATGAAGTGGTATTCTTACATATCCTTTCGAGAGAAAACTGTCCTGTGTCTTCTCTTTTGAGGCTACACACTTAGACATACACGCAACATGAAAGCTTTTCGACTTACAACGTGTTGTTTAGGAAAAACAAGATAATTTCGCACGATGCGGGATTTCCTTAAAACGTGATTTTCTGAAAAATTTTGACGAAAGAAAATTCTCCTTTTGGTTCTCTTTAGATGCTACATGTTAAGACGTACACGCCACAACAATTCTTTTCGAGATACAACGTGTAGTTTTGGAGATACAAGCTAATTTTGTACTATGCGTTATTTCTTCTCGTAAAGAGTTTCCAATGCGTACGTATATGTCTTTACTCTGCAAAACTGTATTTCCTTATGAAGTGGTATTCCTTACATATCCTTTCGAGAGAAAACTGTCCTGTGCCTTCTCTTTTGAGGCTACACACGTAGACATACACGCAACATGAAAGCTTTTCGACTTACAACGTGTTGTTTAGGAAAAACAAGATAATTTCGCACGATGCGGGATTTCCTTAAACGTGATTTTCTGAAAAATTTTGACGAAAGAAAATTCTCCTTTTGGTTCTCTTTAGATGCTACATGTTAAGACGTACACGCCACAACAATTCTTTTCGAGATACAACGTGTAGTTTTGGAGATACAAGCTAATTTTGTACTATGCGTTATTTCTTCTCGTAAAGAGTTTCCAATGCGTACGTATATGTCTTTACTCTGCAAAACTGTATTTCCTTATGAAGTGGTATTCTTACATATCCTTTCGAGAGAAAACTGTCCTGTGCCTTCTCTTTTGAGGATACACACTTAGACATACACGCATCATGAAAGCTTTTCGACTTACAACGTGTTGTTTAGGAAAAACAAGATAATTTCGCACGATGCGGGATTTCCTTAAAACGTGATTTTCTGAAAGTTTTGACGAAAGAAAATTCTCCTTTTGGTTCTCTTTAGATGCTACATGTTAAGACGTACACGCACAACAATTCTTTTCGAGATACAACGTGTAGTTTTGGAGATACAAGCTAATTTTGTACGATGCGTTATTTCTTCTCGTAAAGAGTTTCCAATGCGTACATATATGTCTTTACTCTGCAAAACTGTATTTCCTTATGAAGTGGTATTCTTACATATCCTTTCGAGAGAAAACTGTCCTGTGCCTTCTCTTTTGAGGCTACACACTTAGACATACACGCAACATGAAAGCTTTTCGACTTACAACGTGTTGTTTAGGAAAAACAAGATAATTTCGCACGATGCGGGGATTTCCCTAAAACGTGATTTTCTGAAAAATTTTGACGAAAGAAAATTCTCCTTTTGGTTCTCTTTAGATGCTACATGTTAAGACGTACACGCCACAACAATTCTTTTCGAGATACAACGTGTAGTTTTTGGAGATACAAGCTAATTTTGTACTATGCGTTATTTCTTCTCGTAAAGAGTTTACAATGCGTACGTATATGTCTTTACTCTGCAAAACTGTATTTCCTTATGAAGTGGTATTCTTACATATCCTTTCGAGAGAAAACTGTCCTGTGCCTTCTCTTTTGAGGCTACACACTTAGACATACACGCAACATGAAAGCTTTTCGACTTACAACGTGTTGTTTAGGAAAAACAAGATAATTTCGCACGATGCGGGATTTCCTTAAAACGTGATTTTCTGAAAAATTTTGACGAAAGAAAATTCTCCTTTTGGTTCCCTTTAGATGCTACATGTTAAGACGTACACGCCACAACAATTCTTTTCGAGATACAACGTGTAGTTTTGGAGATACAAGCTAATTTTGTACGATGCGTTATTTCTTCTCGTAAAGAGTTTCCAATGCGTACGCATATTTCTTTACTCTGCAAAACTGTATTTCCTTATGAAGTGGTATTCTTACATATCCTTTCGAGAGAAAACTGTCCTGTGTCTTCTCTTTTGAGGCTACACACTTAGACATACACGCAACATGAAAGCTTTTCGACTTACAACGTGTTGTTTAGGAAAAACAAGATAATTTCGCACGATGCGGGATTTCCTTAAAACGTGATTTTCTGAAAAATTTTGACGAAAGAAAATTCTCCTTTTGGTTCTCTTTAGATGCTACATGTTAAGACGTACACGCCACAACAATTCTTTTCGAGATACAACGTGTAGTTTTGGAGATACAAGCTAATTTTGTACGATGCGTTATTTCTTCTCGTAAAGAGTTTCCAATGCGTACGTATATGTCTTTACTCTGCAAAACTGTATTTCCTTATGAAGTGGTATTCTTACATATCCTTTCGAGAGAAAACTGTCCTGTGCCTTCTCTTTTGAGGCTACACACGTAGACATACACGCAACATGAAAGCTTTTCGACTTACAACGTGTTGTTTAGGAAAAACAAGATAATTTCGCACGATGCGGGATTTCCTTAAACGTGATTTTCTGAAAAATTTTGACGAAAGAAAATTCTCCTTTTGGTTCTCTTTAGATGCTACATGTTAAGACGTACACGCCACAACAATTCTTTTCGAGATACAACGTGTAGTTTTGGAGATACAAGCTAATTTTGTACTATGCGTTTTTTCTTCTCGTAAAGAGTTTCCAATGCGTACGTATATGTCTTTACTCTGCAAAACTGTATTTCCTTATGAAGTGGTATTCTTACATATCCTTTCGAGAGAAAACTGTCCTGTGCCTTCTCTTTTGAGGCTACACACTTAGACATACACGCAACATGAAAGCTTTTCGACTTACAACGTGTTGTTTAGGAAAAACAAGATAATTTCGCACGATGCGGGATTTCCTTAAAACGTGATTTTCTGAAAAATTTTGACGAAAGAAAATTCTCCTTTTGGTTCTCTTTAGATGCTACATGTTAAGACGTACACGCCACAACAATTCGTTTCGAGATACAACGTGTAGTTTTGGAGATACAAGCTAATTTTGTACTATGCGTTATTTCTTCTCGTAAAGAGTTTCCAATGCGTACGTATATGTCTTTACTCTGCAAAACTGTATTTCCTTATGAAGTGGTATTCTTACATATCCTTTCGAGAGAAAACTGTCCTGTGCCTTCTCTTTTGAGGCTACACACGTAGACATACACGCAACATGAAAGCTTTTCGACTTACAACGTGTTGTTTAGGAAAAACAAGATAATTTCGCACGATGCGGGATTTCCTTAAAACGTGATTTTCTGAAAAATTTTGACGAAAGAAAATTCTCCTTTTGGTTCTCTTTAGATGCTACATGTTAAGACGTACACGCCACAACAATTCTTTTCGAGATACAACGTGTAGTTTTGGAGTTACAAGCTAATTTTGTACTATGCGTTATTTCTTCTCGTAAAGAGTTTCCAATGCGTACGTATATGTCTTTACTCTGCAAAACTGTATTTCCTTATGAAGTGGTATTCTTACATATCCTTTCGAGAGAAAACTGTCCTGTGCCTTCTCTTTTGAGGCTACACACGTAGACATACACGCAACATGAAAGCTTTTCGACTTACAAAGTGTTGTTTAGGAAAAACAAGATAATTTCGCACGATGCGGGATTTCCTTAAAACGTGATTTTCTGAAAAATTTTGACGAAAGAAAATTCTCCTTTTGGTTCTCTTCAGATGCTACATGTTAAGACGTACACGCCACAACAATTCTTTTCGAGATACAACGTGTAGTTTTGGAGATACAAGCTAATTTTGTACGATGCGTTATTTCTTCTCGTAAAGAGTTTCCAATGCGTACGCATATTTCTTTACTCTGCAAAACTGTATTTCCTTATGAAGTGGTATTCTTACATATCCTTTCGAGAGAAAACTGTCCTGTGTCTTCTCTTTTGAGGCTACACACTTAGACATACACGCAACATGAAAGCTTTTCGACTTACAACGTGTTGTTTAGGAAAAACAAGATAATTTCGCACGATGCGGGATTTCCTTAAAACGTGATTTTCTGAAAAATTTTGACGAAAGAAAATTCTCCTTTTGGTTCTCTTTAGATGCTACATGTTAAGACGTACACGCCACAACAATTCTTTTCGAGATACAACGTGTAGTTTTGGAGATACAAGCTAATTTTGTACTATGCGTTATTTCTTCTCGTAAAGAGTTTCCAATGCGTACGTATATGTCTTTACTCTGCAAAACTGTATTTCCTTATGAAGTGGTATTCTTCCATATCCTTTCGAGAGAAAACTGTCCTGTGCCTTCTCTTTTGAGGCTACACACGTAGACATACACGCAACATGAAAGCTTTTCGACTTACAACGTGTTGTTTAGGAAAAACAAGATAATTTCGCACGATGCGGTATTTCCTTAAACGTGATTTTCTGAAAAATTTTGACGAAAGAAAATTCTCCTTTTGGTTCTCTTTAGATGCTACATGTTAAGACGTACACGCCACAACAATTCTTTTCGAGATACAACGTGTAGTTTTGGAGATACAAGCTAATTTTGTACTATGCGTTATTTCTTCTCGTAAAGAGTTTCCAATGCGTACGTATATGTCTTTACTCTGCAAAACTGTATTTCCTTATGAAGTGGTATTCTTACATATCCTTTCGAGAGAAAACTGTCCTGTGCCTTCTCTTTTGAGGCTACACACTTAGACATACACGCAACATGAAAGCTTTTCGACTTACAACGTGTTGTTTAGGAAAAACAAGATAATTTCGCACGATGCGGGATTTCCTTAAAACGTGATTTTCTGAAAAATTTTGACGAAAGAAAATTCTCCTTTTGGTTCTCTTTAGATGCTACATGTTAAGACGTACACGCCACAACAATTCTTTTCGAGATACAACGTGTAGTTTTGGAGATACAAGCTAATTTTGTACTATGCGTTATTTCTTCTCGTAAAGAGTTTCCAATGCGTACGTATATGTCTTTACTCTGCAAAACTGTATTTCCTTATGAAGTGGTATTCTTACATATCATTTCGAGAGAAAACTGTCCTGTGCCTTCTCTTTTGAGGCTACACACGTAGACATACACGCAACATGAAAGCTTTTCGACTTACAACGTGTTGTTTAGGAAAAACAAGATAATTTCGCACGATGCGGGATTTCCTTAAAACGTGATTTTCTGAAAAATTTTGACGAAAGAAAATTCTCCTTTTGGTTCTCTTTAGATGCTACATGTTAAGACGTACACGCCACAACAAGTCTTTTCGAGATACAACGTGTAGTTTTGGAGATACAAGCTAATTTTGTACTATGCGTTATTTCTTCTCGTAAAGAGTTTCCAATGCGTACGTATATGTTTTTACTCTGCAAAACTGTATTTCCTTATGAAGTGGTATTCTTACATATCCTTTCGAGAGAAAACTGTCCTGTGCCTTCTCTTTTGAGGCTACAGACGTAGACATACACGCAACATGAAAGCTTTTCGACTTACAACGTGTTGTTTAGGAAAAACAAGATAATTTCGCACGATGCGGGATTTCCTTAAAACGTGATTTTCTGAAAAATTTTGACGAAAGAAAATTCTCCTTTTGGTTCTCTTTAGATGCTACATGTTAAGACGTACACGCCACAACAATTCTTTTCGAGATACAACGTGTAGTTTTGGAGATACAAGCTAATTTTGTACGATGCGTTATTTCTTCTCGTAAAGAGTTTCCAATGCGTACGTATATGTCTTTACTCTGCAAAACTGTATTTCCTTATGAAGTGGTATTCTTCCATATCCTTTCGAGAGAAAACTGTCCTGTGCCTTCTCTTTTGAGGCTACACACGTAGACATACACGCAACATGAAAGCTTTTCGACTTACAACGTGTTGTTTAGGAAAAACAAGATAATTTCGCACGATGCGGGATTTCCTTAAAACGTGATTTTCTGAAAAATTTTGACGAAAGAAAATTCTCCTTTTGGTTCTCTTTAGGTGCTACATGTTAAGACGTACACGCCACAACAATTCTTTTCGAGATACAACGTGTAGTTTTGGAGATACAGGCTAATTTTGTACTATGCGTTATTTCTTCTCATAAAGAGTTTCCAATGCGTACGTATATGTCTTTACTCTGCAAAACTGTATTTCCTTATGAAGTGGTATTCTTACATATCCTTTCGAGAGAAAACTGTCCTGTGCCTTCTCTTTTGAGGCTACACACTTAGACATACACGCAACATGAAAGCTTTTCGACTTACAACGTGTTGTTTAGGAAAAACAAGATAATTTCGCACGATGCGGGGTTTCCTTAAAACGTGACTTTCTGAAAAATTTTGACGAAAGAAAATTCTCCTTTTGGTTCTCTTTAGATGCTACATGTTAAGACGTACACGCCACAACAATTCTTTTCGAGATACAACGTGTAGTTTTGGAGATACAAGCTAATTTTGTACTATGCGTTATTTCTTCTCGTAAAGAGTTTCCAATGCGTACGTATATGTCTTTACTCTGCAAAACTGTATTTCCTTATGAAGTGGTATTCTTACATATCCTTTCGAGAGAAAACTGTCCTCTGCCTTCTCTTTTGAGGCTACACACTTAGACATACACGCAACATGAAAGCTTTTCGACTTACAACGTGTTGTTTAGGAAAAACAAGATAATTTCGCACGATGCGGGATTTCCTTAAAACGTGATTTTCTGAAAAATTTTGACGAAAGAAAATTCTCCTTTTGGTTCTCTTTAGATGCTACATGTTAAGACGTACACGCCACAACAATTCTTTTCGAGATACAACGTGTAGTTTTGGAGATACAAGCTAATTTTGTACGATGCGTTATTTCTTCTCGTAAAGAGTTTCCAATGCGTACGTATATGTCTTTACTCTGCAAAACTGTATTTCCTTATGAAGTGGTATTCTTACATATCCTTTCGAGAGAAAACTGTCCTGTGCCTTCTCTTTTGAGGCTACACACTTAGACATACACGCAACATGAAAGCTTTTCGACTTACAACGTGTTGTTTAGGAAAAACAAGATAATTTCGCACGATGCGGGATTTCCTTAAAACGTGATTTTCTGAAAAATTTTGACGAAAGAAAATTCTCCTTTTGATTCTCTTTAGATGCTACATGTTAAGCCGTACACGCCACAACAATTCTTTTCGAGATACAACGTGTAGTTTTGGAGATACAAGCTAATTTTGTACTATGCGTTATTTCTTCTCGTAAAGAGTTTCCAATGCGTACGTATATGTCTTTACTCTGCAAAACTGTATTTCCTTATGAAGTGGTATTCTTACATATCCTTTCGAGAGAAAACTGTCCTGTGCCTTCTCTTTTGAGGCTACACACTTAGACATACACGCAACATGAAAGCTTTTCGACTTACAACGTGTTGTTTAGGAAAAACAAGATAATTTCGCACGATGCGGGATTTCCTTAAAACGTGATTTTCTGAAAAATTTTGACGAAAGAAAATTCTCCTTTTGGTTCTCTTTAGATGCTACATGTTAAGACGTACACGCCACAACAATTCTTTTCGAGATACAACGTGTAGTTTTGGAGATACAAGCGAATTTTGTACTATGCGTTATTTCTTCTCGTAAAGAGTTTCCAATGCGTACGTATATGTCTTTACTCTGCAAAACTGTATTTCCTTATGAAGTGGTATTCTTACATATCCTTTCGAGAGAAAACTGTCCTGTGCCTTCTCTTTTGAGGCTACACACGTAGACATACACGCAACATGAAAGCTTTTCGACTTACAACGTGTTGTTTAGGAAAAACAAGATAATTTCGCACGATGCGGGATTTCCTTAAACGTGATTTTCTGAAAAATTTTGACGAAAGAAAATTCTCCTTTTGGTTCTCTTTAGATGCTACATGTTAAGACGTACACGCCACAACAATTCTTTTCGAGATACAACGTGTAGTTTTGGAGATACAAGCTAATTTTGTACTATGCGTTATTTCTTCTCGTAAAGAGTTTCCAATGCGTACGTATATGTCTTTACTCTGCAAAACTGTATTTCCTTATAGTGGTATTCTTACATATCCTTTCGAGAGAAAACTGTCCTGTGCCTTCTCTTTTGAGGCTACACACTTAGACATACACGCAACATGAAAGCTTTTCGACTTACAACGTGTTGTTTAGGAAAAACAAGATAATTTCGCACGATGCGGGATTTCCTTAAAACGTGATTTTCTGAAAAATTTTGACGAAAGAAAATTCTCCTTTTGGTTCTCTTTAGATGCTACATGTTAAGACGTACACGCCACAACAATTCTTTTCGAGATACAACGTGTAGTTTTGGAGATACAAGCTAATTTTGTACGATGCTTTATTTCTTCTCGTAAAGATTTTCCAATGCGTACGTATATGTCTTTACTCTGCAAAACTGTATTTCCTTATGAAGTGGTATTCTTACATATCCTTTCGAGAGAAAACTGTCCTGTGCCTTCTCTTTTGAGGCTACACACTTAGACATACACGCAACATGAAAGCTTTTCGACTTACAACGTGTTGTTTAGGAAAAACAAGATAATTTCGCACGATGCGGGATTTCCTTAAAACGTGATTTTCTGAAAAATTTTGACGAAAGAAAATTCTCCTTTTGGTTCTCTTTAGATGCTACATGTTAAGACGTACACGCCACAACAATTCTTTTCGAGATACAACGTGTAGTTTTGGAGATACAAGCTAATTTTGTACTATGCGTTATTTCTTCTCGTAAAGAGTTTCCAATGCGTACGTATATGTCTTTACTCTGCAAAACTGTATTTCCTTATGAAGTGGTATTCTTACATATCCTTTCGAGAGAAAACTGTCCTGTGCCTTCTCTTTTGAGGCTACACACTTAGACATACACGCAACATGAAAGCTTTTCGACTTACAACGTGTTGTTTAGGAAAAACAAGATAATTTCGCACGATGCGGGATTTCCCTAAAACGTGATTTTCTGAAAAATTTTGACGAAAGAAAATTCTCCTTTTGGTTCTCTTTAGATGCTACATGTTAAGACGTACACGCCACAACAATTCTTTTCGAGATACAACGTGTAGTTTTGGAGATACAAGCTAATTTTGTACTATGCGTTATTTCTTCTCGTAAAGAGTTTCCAATGCGTACGTATATGTCTTTACTCTGCAAAACTGTATTTCCTTATGAAGTGGTATTCTTACATATCCTTTCGAGAGAAAACTGTCCTGTGCCTTCTCTTTTGAGGCTACACACGTAGACATACACGCAACATGAAAGCTTTTCGACTTACAACGTGTTGTTTAGGAAAAACAAGATAATTTCGCACGATGCGGGATTTCCTTAAAACGTGATTATCTGAAAAATTTTGACGAAAGAAAATTCTCCTTTTGGTTCTCTTTAGATGCTACATGTTAAGACGTACACGCCACAACAATTCTTTTCGAGATACAACGTGTAGTTTTGGAGATACAAGCTAATTTTGTACGATGCGTTATTTCTTCTCGTAAAGAGTTTCCAATGCGTACGCATATTTCTTTACTCTGCAAAACTGTATTTCCTTATGAAGTGGTATTCTTACATATCCTTTCGAGAGAAAACTGTCCTGTGTCTTCTCTTTTGAGGCTACACACTTAGACATACACGCAACATGAAAGCTTTTCGACTTACAACGTGTTGTTTAGGAAAAACAAGATAATTTCGCACGATGCGGGATTTCCTTAAAACGTGATTTTCTGAAAAATTTTGACGAAAGAAAATTCTCCCTTTGGTTCTCTTTAGATGCTACATGTTAAGACGTACACGCCACAACAATTCTTTTCGAGATACAACGTGTAGTTTTGGAGATACAAGCTAATTTTGTACTATGCGTTATTTCTTCTCGTAAAGAGTTTCCAATGCGTACCTATATGTCTTTACTCTGCAAAACTGTATTTCCTTATGAAGTGGTATTCTTACATATCCTTTCGAGAGAAAACTGTCCTGTGCCTTCTCTTTTGAGGCTACACACGTAGACATACACGCAACATGAAAGCTTTTCGACTTACAACGTGTTGTTTAGGAAAAACAAGATAATTTCGCACGATGCGGGATTTCCTTAAACGTGATTTTCTGAAAAATTTTGACGAAAGAAAATTCTCCTTTTGGTTCTCTTTAGATGCTACATGTTAAGACGTACACGCCACAACAATTCTTTTCGAGATACAACGTGTAGTTTTGGAGATACAAGCTAATTTTGTACTATGCGTTATTTCTTCTCGTAAAGAGTTTCCAATGCGTACGTATATGTCTTTACTCTGCAAAACTGTATTTCCTTATGAAGTGGTATTCTTACATATCCTTTCGAGAGAAAACTGTCCTGTGCCTTCTCTTTTGAGGCTACACACGTAGACATACACGCAACATGAAAGCTTTTCGACTTACAACGTGTTGTTTAGGAAAAACAAGATAATTTCGCACGATGCGGGATTTCCTTAAACGTGATTTTCTGAAAAATTTTGACGAAAGAAAATTCTCCTTTTGGTTCTCTTTAGATGCTACATGTTAAGACGTACACGCCACAACAATTCTTTTCGAGATACAACGTGTAGTTTTGGAGATACAAGCTAATTTTGTACTATGCGTTATTTCTTCTCGGAAAGAGTTTCCAATGCGTACGTATATGTCTTTACTCTGCAAAACTGTATTTCCTTATGAAGTGGTATTCTTACATATCCTTTCGAGAGAAAACTGTCCTGTGCCTTCTCTTTTGAGGCTACACACGTAGACATACACGCAACATGAAAGCTTTTCGACTTACAACGTGTTGTTTAGGAAAAACAAGATAATTTCGCACGATGCGGGATTTCCTTAAAACGTGATTTTCTGAAAAATTTTGACGAAAGAAAATCCTCTTTTTGGTTCTCTTTAGATGCTACATGTTAAGACGTACACGCCACAACAATTCTTTTCGAGATACAACGTGTAGTTTTGGAGATACAAGCTAATTTTGTACGATGCGTTATTTCTTCTCGTAAAGAGTTTCCAATGCGTACTCATATTTCTTTACTCTGCAAAACTGTATTTCCTTATGAAGTGGTATTCTTACATATCCTTTCGAGAGAAAACTGTCCTGTGTCTTCTCATTTGAGGCTACACACTTAGACATACACGCAACATGAAAGCTTTTCGACTTACAACGTGTTGTTTAGGAAAAACAAGATAATTTCGCACGATGCGGGATTTCCTTAAAACGTGATTTTCTGAAAAATTTTGACGAAAGAAAATTCTCCTTTTGGTTCTCTTTAGATGCTACATGTTAAGACGTACACGCCACAACAATTCTTTTCGAGATACAACGTGTAGTTTTGGAGATACAAGCTAATTTTGTACTATGCGTTATTTCTTCTCGTAAAGAGTTTCCAATGCGTACGTATATGTCTTTACTCTGCAAAACTGTATTTCCTTATGAAGTGGTATTCTTACATATCCTTTCGAGAGAAAACTGTCCTGTGCCTTCTCTTTTGAGGCTACACACGTAGACATACACGCAACATGAAAGCTTTTCGACTTACAACGTGTTGTTTAGGAAAAACAAGATAATTTCGCACGATGCGGGATTTCCTTAAACGTGATTTTCTGAAAAATTTTGACGAAAGAAAATTCTCCTTTTGGTTCTCTTTAGATGCTACATGTTAAGACGTACACGCCACAACAATTCTTTTCGAGATACAACGTGTAGTTTTGGAGATACAAGCTAATTTTGTACTATGCGTTATTTCTTCTCGTAAAGAGTTTCCAATGCGTACGTATATGTCTTTACTCTGCAAAACTGTATTTACTTATGAAGTGGTATTCTTACATATCCTTTCGATAGAAAACTGTCCTGTGCCTTCTCTTTTGAGGCTACACACGTAGACATACACGCAACATGAAAGCTTTTCGACTTACAACGTGTTGTTTAGGAAAAACAAGATAATTTCGCACGATGCGGGATTTCCTTAAAACGTGATTTTCTGAAAAATTTTGACGAAAGAAAATTCTCCTTTTGGTTCTCTTTAGATGCTACATGTTAAGACGTACACGCCACAACAATTCTTTTCGAGATACAACGTGTAGTTTTGGAGATACAAGCTAATTTTGTACTATGCGTTATTTCTTCTCGTAAAGAGTTTCCAATGCGTACATATATGTTTTTACTCTGCAAAACTGTATTTCCTTATGAAGTGGTATTCTTACATATCCTTTCGAGAGAAAACTGTCCTGTGCCTTCTCTTTTGAGGCTACAGACGTAGACATACACGCAACATGAAAGCTTTTCGACTTACAACGTGTTGTTTAGGAAAAACAAGATAATTTCGCACGATGCGGGATTTCCTTAAAACGTGATTTTCTGAAAAATTTTGACGAAAGAAAATTCTCCTTTTGGTTCTCTTTAGATGCTACATGTTAAGACGTACACGCCACAACAATTCTTTTCGAGATACAACGTGTAGTTTTGGAGATACAAGCTAATTTTGTACTATGCGTTATTTCTTCTCGGAAAGAGTTTCCAATGCGTACGTATATGTCTTTACTCTGCAAAACTGTATTTCCTTATGAAGTGGTATTCTTACATATCCTTTCGAGAGAAAACTGTCCTGTGCCTTCTCTTTTGAGGCTACACACGTAGACATACACGCAACATGAAAGCTTTTCGACTTACAACGTGTTGTTTAGGAAAAACAAGATAATTTCGCACGATGCGGGATTTCCTTAAAACGTGATTTTCTGAAAAATTTTGACGAAAGAAAATTCTCCTTTTGGTTCTCTTTAGATGCTACATGTTAAGACGTACACGCCACAACAATTCTTTTCGAGATACAACGTGTAGTTTTGGAGATACAAGCTAATTTTGTACTATGCGTTATTTCTTCTCGTAAAGAGTTTCCAATGCGTACGTATATGTCTTTACTCTGCAAAACTGTATTTCCTTATGAAGTGGTATTCTTACATATCCTTTCGAGAGAAAACTGTCCTGTGCCTTCTCTTTTGAGGCTACACACTTAGACATACACGCAACATGAAAGCTTTTCGACTTACAACGTGTTGTTTAGGAAAAACAAGATAATTTCGCACGATGCGGGATTTCCTTAAAACGTGACTTTCTGAAAAATTTTGACGAAAGAAAATTCTCCTTTTGGTTCTCTTTAGATGCTACATGTTAAGACGTACACGCCACAACAATTCTTTTCGAGATACAACGTGTAGTTTTGGAGATACAAGCTAATTTTGTACTATGCGTTATTTCTTCTCGTAAAGAGTTTCCAATGCATACGTATATGACTTTACTCTGCAAAACTGTATTTCCTTATGAAGTGGTATTCTTACATATCCTTTCGAGAGAAAACTGTCCTGTGCCTTCTCTTTTGAGGCTACACACGTAGACATACACGCAACATGAAAGCTTTTCGACTTACAACGTGTTGTTTAGGAAAAACAAGATAATTTCGCACGATGCGGGATTTCCTTAAAACGTGATTTTCTGAAAAATTTTGACGAAAGAAAATTCTCCTTTTGATTCTCTTTAGATGCTACATGTTAAGACGTACACGCCACAACAATTCTTTTCGAGATACAACGTGTAGTTTTGGAGATACAAGCTAATTTTGTACTATGCGTTATTTCTTCTCGTAAAGAGTTTCCAATGCGTACGTATATGTCTTTACTCTGCAAAACTGTATTTCCTTATGAAGTGGTATTCTTACATATCCTTTCGAGAGAAAACTGTCCTGTGCCTTCTCTTTTGAGGCTACACACTTAGACATACACGCAACATGAAAGCTTTTCGACTTACAACGTGTTGTTTAGGAAAAACAAGATAATTTCGCACGATGCGGGATTTCCTTAAAACGTGACTTTCTGAAAAATTTTGACGAAAGAAAATTCTCCTTTTGGTTCTCTTTAGATGCTACATGTTAAGACGTACACGCCACAACAATTCTTTTCGAGATACAACGTGTAGTTTTGGAGATACAAGCTAATTTTGTACTATGCGTTATTTCTTCTCGTAAAGAGTTTCCAATGCGTACGTATATGTCTTTACTCTGCAAAACTGTATTTCCTTATGAAGTGGTATTCTTACATATCCTTTCGAGAGAAAACTGTCCTGTGCCTTCTCTTTTGAGGCTACACACGTAGACATACACGCAACATGAAAGCTTTTCGACTTACAACGTGTTGTTTAGGAAAAACAAGATAATTTCGCACGATGCGGGATTTCCTTAAAACGTGATTTTCTGAAAAATTTTGACGAAAGAAAATTCTCCTTTTGATTCTCTTTAGATGCTACATGTTAAGACGTACACGCCACAACAATTCTTTTCGAGATACAACGTGTAGTTTTGGAGATACAAGCTAATTTTGTACTATGCGTTATTTCTTCTCGTAAAGAGTTTCCAATGCGTACGTATATGTCTTTACTCTGCAAAACTGTATTTCCTTATGAAGTGGTATTCTTACATATCCTTTCGAGAGAAAACTGTCCTGTGCCTTCTCTTTTGAGGCTACACACTTAGACATACACGCAACATGAAAGCATTTCGACTTACAACGTGTTGTTTAGGAAAAACAAGATAATTTCGCACGATGCGGGATTTCCTTAAAACGTGATTTTCTGAAAAATTTTGACGAAAGAAAATTCTCCTTTTGGTTCTCTTTAGATGCTACATGTTAAGACGTACACGCCACAACAATTCTTTTCGAGATACAACGTGTAGTTTTGGAGATACAAGCTAATTTTGTACGATGCGTTATTTCTTCTCGTAAAGAGTTTCCAATGCGTACGCATATTTCTTTACTCTGCAAAACTGTATTTCCTTATGAAGTGGTATTCTTACATATCTTTTCGAGAGAAAACTGTCCTGTGTCTTCTCTTTTGAGGCTACACACTTAGACATACACGCAACATGAAAGCTTTTCGACTTACAACTTGTTGTTTAGGAAAAACAAGATAATTTCGCACGATGCGGGATTTCCTTAAAACGTGATTTTCTGAAAAATTTTGACGAAAGAAAATTCTCCTTTTGGTTCTCTTTAGATGCTACATGTTAAGACGTACACGCCACAACAATTCTTTTCGAGATACAACGTGTAGTTTTGGAGATACAAGCTAATTTTGTACTATGCGTTATTTCTTCTCGTAAAGAGTTTCCAATGCGTACGTATATGTCTTTACTCTGCAAAACTGTATTTCCTTATGAAGTGGTATTCTTACATATCCTTTCGAGAGAAAACTGTCCTGTGCCTTCTCTTTTGAGGCTACACACGTACACATACACGCAACATGAAAGCTTTCCGACTTACAACGTGTTGTTTAGGAAAAACAAGATAATTTCGCACGATGCGGGATTTCCTTAAAACGTGATTTTCTGAAAAATTTTGACGAAAGAAAATTCTCCTTTTGGTTCTCTTTAGATGCTACATGTTAAGACGTACACGCCACAACAATTCTTTTCGAGATACAACGTGTAGTTTTGGAGATACAGGCTAATTTTGTACTATGCGTTATTTCTTCTCGTAAAGAGTTTCCAATGCGTACGTATATGTCTTTACTCTGCAAAACTGTATTTCCTTATGAAGTGGTATTCTTACATATCCTTTCGAGAGAAAACTGTCCTGTGCCTTCTCTTTTGAGGCTACACACTTAGACATACACGCAACATGAAAGCTTTTCGACTTACAACGTGTTGTTTAGGAAAAACAAGATAATTTCGCACGATGCGGGATTTCCTTAAAACGTGATTTTCTGAAAAATTTTGACGAAAGAAAATTCTCCTTTTGGTTCTCTTTAGATGCTACATGTTAAGACGTACACGCCACAACAATTCTTTTCGAGATACAACGTGTAGTTTTGGAGATACAAGCTAATTTTGTACTATGCGTTATTTCTTCTCGTAAAGAGTTTCCAATGCGTACGTATAAGTCTTTACTCTGCAAAACTGTATTTCCTTATGAAGTGGTATTCTTACATATCCTTTCGAGAGAAAACTGTCCTGTGCCTTCTCTTTTGAGGCTACACACGTAGACATACACGCAACATGAAAGCTTTTCGACTTACAACATGTTGTTTAGGAAAAACAAGATAATTTCGCACGATGCGGAATTTCCTTAAACGTGATTTTCTGAAAAATTTTGACGAAAGAAAATTCTCCTTTTGGTTCTCTTTAGATGCTACATGTTAAGACGTACACGCCACAACAATTCTTTTCGAGATACAACGTGTAGTTTTGGAGATACAAGCTAATTTTGTACTATGCGTTATTTCTTCTCGTAAAGAGTTTCCAATGCGTACGTATATGTCTTTACTCTGCAAAACTGTATTTCCTTATGAAGTGGTATTCTTACATATCCTTTCGAGAGAAAACTGTCCTGTGCCTTCTCTTTTGAGGCTACACACGTAGACATACACGCAACATGAAAGCTTTTCGACTTACAACGTGTTGTTTAGGAAAAACAAGATAATTTCGCACGATGCGGGATTTCCTTAAAACGTGATTTTCTGAAAAATTTTGACGAAAGAAAATTCTCCTTTTGGTTCTCTTTAGATGCTACATGTTAAGACGTACACGCCACAACAATTCTTTTCGAGATACAACGTGTAGTTTTGGAGATACAAGCTAATTTTGTACTATGCGTTATTTCTTCTCGTAAAGAGTTTCCAATGCGTACGTATATGTTTTTACTCTGCAAAACTGTATTTCCTTATGAAGTGGTATTCTTACATATCCTTTCGAGAGAAAACTGTCCTGTGCCTTCTCTTTTGAGGCTACAGACGTAGACATACACGCAACATGAAAGCTTTTCGACTTACAACGTGTTGTTTAGGAAAAACAAGATAATTTCGCACGATGCGGGATTTCCTTAAAACGTGATTTTCTGAAAAATTTTGATGAAAGAAAATTCTCCTTTTGGTTCTCTTTAGATGCTACATGTTAAGACGTACACGCCACAACAATTCTTTTCGAGATACAACGTGTAGTTTTGGAGATACAAGCTAATTTTGTACTATGCGTTATTTCTTCTCGGAAAGAGTTTCCAATGCGTACGTATATGTCTTTACTCTGCAAAACTGTATTTCCTTATGAAGTGGTATTCTTACATATCCTTTCGAGAGAAAACTGTCCTGTGCCTTCTCTTTTGAGGCTACACACGTAGACATACACGCAACATGAAAGCTTTTCGACTTACAACGTGTTGTTTAGGAAAAACAAGATAATTTCGCACGATGCGGGATTTCCTTAAAACGTGATTTTCTGAAAAATTTTGACGAAAGAAAATTCTCCTTTTGGTTCTCTTTAGATGCTACATGTTAAGACGTACACGCCACAACAATTCTTTTCGAGATACAACGTGTAGTTTTGGAGATACAAGCTAATTTTGTACTATGCGTTATTTCTTCTCGTAAAGAGTTTCCAATGCGTACGTATATGTCTTTACTCTGCAAAACTGTATTTCCTTATGAAGTGGTATTCTTACATATCCTTTCGAGAGAAAACTGTCCTGTGCCTTCTCTTTTGAGGCTACACACTTAGACATACACGCAACATGAAAGCTTTTCGACTTACAACGTGTTGTTTAGGAAAAACAAGATAATTTCGCACGATGCGGGATTTCCTTAAAAGGTGACTTTCTGAAAAATTTTGACGAAAGAAAATTCTCCTTTTGGTTCTCTTTAGATGCTACATGTTAAGACGTACACGCCACAACAATTCTTTTCGAGATACAACGTGTAGTTTTGGAGATACAAGCTAATTTTGTACTATGCGTTATTTCTTCTCGTAAAGAGTTTCCAATGCGTACGTATATGTCTTTACTCTGCAAAACTGTATTTCCTTATGAAGTGGTATTCTTACATATCCTTTCGAGAGAAAACTGTCCTGTGCCTTCTCTTTTGAGGCTACACACGTAGACATACACGCAACATGAAAGCTTTTCGACTTACAACGTGTTGTTTAGGAAAAACAAGATAATTTCGCACGATGCGGGATTTCCTTAAAACGTGATTTTCTGAAAAATTTTGACGAAAGAAAATTCTCCTTTTGATTCTCTTTAGATGCTACATGTTAAGACGTACACGCCACAACAATTCTTTTCGAGATACAACGTGTAGTTTTGGAGATACAAGCTAATTTTGTACTATGCGTTATTTCTTCTCGTAAAGAGTTTCCAATGCGTACGTATATGTCTTTACTCTGCAAAACTGTATTTCCTTATGAAGTGGTATTCTTACATATCCTTTCGAGAGAAAACTGTCCTGTGCCTTCTCTTTTGAGGCTACACACTTAGACATACACGCAACATGAAAGCTTTTCGACTTACAACGTGTTGTTTAGGAAAAACAAGATAATTTCGCACGATGCGGGATTTCCTTAAAACGTGATTTTCTGAAAAATTTTGACGAAAGAAAATTCTCCTTTTGGTTCTCTTTAGATGCTACATGTTAAGACGTACACGCCACAACAATTCTTTTCGAGATACAACGTGTAGTTTTGGAGATACAAGCTAATTTTGTACGATGCGTTATTTCTTCTCGTAAAGAGTTTCCAATGCGTACGCATATTTCTTTACTCTGCAAAACTGTATTTCCTTATGAAGTGGTATTCTTACATATCTTTTCGAGAGAAAACTGTCCTGTGTCTTCTCTTTTGAGGCTACACACTTAGACATACACGCAACATGAAAGCTTTTCGACTTACAACTTGTTGTTTAGGAAAAACAAGATAATTTCGCACGATGCGGGATTTCCTTAAAACGTGATTTTCTGAAAAATTTTGACGAAAGAAAATTCTCCTTTTGGTTCTCTTTAGATGCTACATGTTAAGACGTACACGCCACAACAATTCTTTTCGAGATACAACGTGTAGTTTTGGAGATACAAGCTAATTTTGTACTATGCGTTATTTCTTCTCGTAAAGAGTTTCCAATGCGTACGTATATGTCTTTACTCTGCAAAACTGTATTTCCTTATGAAGTGGTATTCTTACATATCCTTTCGAGAGAAAACTGTCCTGTGCCTTCTCTTTTGAGGCTACACACGTACACATACACGCAACATGAAAGCTTTCCGACTTACAACGTGTTGTTTAGGAAAAACAAGATAATTTCGCACGATGCGGGATTTCCTTAAAACGTGATTTTCTGAAAAATTTTGACGAAAGAAAATTCTCCTTTTGGTTCTCTTTAGATGCTACATGTTAAGACGTACACGCCACAACAATTCCTTTCGAGATACAACGTGTAGTTTTGGAGATACAGGCTAATTTTGTACTATGCGTTATTTCTTCTCGTAAAGAGTTTCCAATGCGTACGTATATGTCTTTACTCTGCAAAACTGTATTTCCTTATGAAGTGGTATTCTTACATATCCTTTCGAGAGAAAACTGTCCTGTGCCTTCTCTTTTGAGGCTACACACTTAGACATACACGCAACATGAAAGCTTTTCGACTTACAACGTTTTGTTTAGGAAAAACAAGATAATTTCGCACGATGCGGGATTTCCTTAAAACGTGATTTTCTGAAAAATTTTGACGAAAGAAAATTCTCCTTTTGGTTCTCTTTAGATGCTACATGTTAAGACGTACACGCCACAACAATTCTTTTCGAGATACAACGTGTAGTTTTGGAGATACAAGCTAATTTTGTACTATGCGTTATTTCTTCTCGTAAAGAGTTTCCAATGCGTACGTATATGTCTTTACTCTGCAAAACTGTATTTCCTTATGAAGTGGTATTCTTACATATCCTTTCGAGAGAAAACTGTCCTGTGCCTTCTCTTTTGAGGCTACACACTTAGACATACACGCAACATGAAAGCTTTTCGACTTACAACGTGTTGTTTAGGAAAAACAAGATAATTTCGCACGATGCGGGATTTCCTTAAAACGTGATTTTCTGAAAAATTTTGACGAAAGAAAATTCTCCTTTTGGTTCTCTTTAGATGCTACATGTTAAGACGTACACGCCACAACAATTCTTTTCGAGATACAACGTGTAGTTTTGGAGATACAAGCTAATTTTGTACGATGCGTTATTTCTTCTCGTAAAGAGTTTCCAATGCGTACGTATATGTCTTTACTCTGCAAAACTGTATTTCCTTATGAAGTGGTATTCTTACATATCCTTTCGAGAGAAAACTGTCCTGTGCCTTCTCTTTTGAGGCTACACACTTAGACATACACGCAACATGAAAGCTTTTCGACTTACAACGTGTTGTTTAGGAAAAACAAGATAATTTCGCACGATGCGGGATTTCCTTAAAACGTGATTTTCTGAAAAATTTTGACGAAAGAAAATTCTCCTTTTGGTTCTCTTTAGATGCTACATGTTAAGACGTACACGCCACAACAATTCTTTTCGAGATACAACGTGTAGTTTTGGAGATACAAGCTAATTTTGTACTATGCGTTATTTCTTCTCGTAAAGAGTTTCCAATGCGTACGTATATGTCTTTACTCTGCAAAACTGTATTTCCTTATGAAGTGGTATTCTTACATATCCTTTCGAGAGAAAACTGTCCTGTGCCTTCTCTTTTGAGGCTACACACTTAGACATACACGCAACATGAAAGCTTTTCGACTTACAACGTGTTGTTTAGGAAAAACAAGATAATTTCGCACGATGCGGGATTTCCTTAAAACGTGATTTTCTGAAAAATTTTGACGAAAGAAAATTCTCCTTTTGGTTCTCTTTAGATGCTACATGTTAAGACGTACACGCCACAACAATTCTTTTCGAGATACAACGTGTAGTTTTGGAGATACAAGCTAATTTTGTACTATGCGTTATTTATTCTCCTAAAGAGTTTCCAATGCGTACGTATATGTCTTTACTCTGCAAAACTGTATTTCCTTATGAAGCGGTATTCTTACATATCCTTTCGAGAGAAAACTGTCCTGTGCCTTCTCTTTTGAGGCTACACACTTAGACATACACGCAACATGAAAGCTTTTCGACTTAAAACGTGTTGTATAGGAAAAACAAGATAATTTCGCACGATGCGGGATTTCCTTAAAACGTGATTTTCTGAAAAATTTTGACGAAAGAAAATTCTCCTTTTGGTTCTCTTTAGATGCTACATGTTAAGACGTACACGCCACAACAATTCTTTTCGAGATACAACGTGTAGTTTTGGAGATACAAGCTAATTTTGTACTATGCGTTATTTCTTCTCGTAAAGAGTTTCCAATGCGTACGTATATGTCTTTACTCTGCAAAACTGTATTTCCTTATGAAGTGGTATTCTTACATATCCTTTCGAGAGAAAACTGTCCTGTGCCTTCTCTTTTGAGGCTACACACTTAGACATACACGCAACATGAAAGCTTTTCGACTTACAACGTGTTGTTTAGGAAAAACAAGATAATTTCGCACGATGCGGGATTTCCTTAAAACGTGATTTTCTGAAAAATTTTGACGAAAGAAAATTCTCCTTTTGGTTCTCTTTAGATGCTACATGTTAAGACGTACACGCCACAACAATTCTTTTCGAGATACAACGTGTAGTTTTGGAGATACAAGCTAATTTTGTACGATGCGTTATTTCTTCTCCTAAAGAGTTTCCAATGTGTACGCATATTTCTTTACTCTGCAAAACTGTATTTCCTTATGAAGTGGTATTCTTACATATCCTTTCGAGAGAAAACTGTCCTGTGTCTTCTCTTTTGAGGCTACACACTTAGACATACACGCAACATGAAAGCTTTTCGACTTACAACTTGTTGTTTAGGAAAAACAAGATAATTTCGCACGATGCGGGATTTCCTTAAAACGTGATTTTCTGAAAAATTTTGACGAAAGAAAATTCTCCTTTTGGTTCTCTTTAGATGCTACATGTTAAGACGTACACGCCACAACAATTCTTTTCGAGATACAACGTGTAGTTTTGGAGATACAAGCTAATTTTGTACTATGCGTTATTTCTTCTCGTAAAGAGTTTCCAATGCGTACGTATATGTCTTTACTCTGCAAAACTGTATTTCCTTATGAAGTGGTATTCTTACATATCCTTTCGAGAGAAAACTGTCCTGTGCCTTCTCTTTTGAGGCTACACACGTACACATACACGCAACATGAAAGCTTTCCGACTTACAACGTGTTGTTTAGGAAAAACAAGATAATTTCGCACGACGCGGGATTTCCTTAAAACGTGATTTTCTGAAAAATTTTGACGAAAGAAAATTCTCCTTTTGGTTCTCTTTAGATGCTACATGTTAAGACATACACGCCACAACAATTCTTTTCGAGATACAACGTGTAGTTTTGGAGATACAAGCTAATTTTGTACGATGCGTTATTTCTTCTCGTAAAGAGTTTCCAATGCGTACGCATATTTCTTTACTCTGCAAAACTGTATTTCCTTATGAAGTGGTATTCTTACATATCCTTTCGAGAGAAAACTGTCCTGTGTCTTCTCTTTTGAGGCTACACACTTAGACATACACGCAACATGAAAGCTTTTCGACTTACAACTTGTTGTTTAGGAAAAACAAGATAATTTCGCACGATGCGGGATTTCCTTAAAACGTGATTTTCTGAAAAATTTTGACGAAAGAAAATTCTCCTTTTGGTTCTCTTTAGATGCTACATGTTAAGACGTACACGCCACAACAATTCTTTTCGAGATACAACGTGTAGTTTTGGAGATACAAGCTAATTTTGTACTATGCGTTATTTCTTCTCGTAAAGAGTTTCCAATGCGTACGTATATGTTTTTACTCTGCAAAACTGTATTTCCTTATGAAGTGGTATTCTTACATATCCTTTCGAGAGAAAACTGTCCTGTGCCTTCTCTTTTGAGGCTACAGACGTAGACATACATGCAACATGAAAGCTTTTCGACTTACAACGTGTTGTTTAGGAAAAACAAGATAATTTCGCACGATGCGGGATTTCCTTAAAACGTGATTTTCTGAAAAATTTTGACGAAAGAAAATTCTCCTTTTGGTTCTCTTTAGATGCTACATGTTAAGACGTACACGCCACAACAATTCTTTTCGAGATACAACGTGTAGTTTTGGAGATACAAGCTAATTTTGTACTATGCGTTATTTCTTCTCGTAAAGAGTTTCCAATGCGTACGTATATGTCTTTACTCTGCAAAACTGTATTTCCTTATGAAGTGGTATTCTTACATATCCTTTCGAGAGAAAACTGTCCTGTGCCTTCTCTTTTGAGGCTACACACTTAGACATACACGCAACATGAAAGCTTTTCGACTTACAACGTGTTGTTTAGGAAAAACAAGATAATTTCGCACGATGCGGGATTTCCTTAAAACGTGATTTTCTGAAAAATTTTGACGAAAGAAAATTCTCCTTTTGGTTCTCTTTAGATGCTACATGTTAAGTCGTACACGCCACAACAATTCTTTTCGAGATACAACGTGTAGTTTTGGAGATACAAGCTAATTTTGTACGATGCGTTATTTCTTCTCGTAAAGAGTTTCCAATGCGTACGTATATGTCTTTACTCTGCAAAACTGTATTTCCTTATGAAGTGATATTCTTACATATCCTTTCGAGAGAAAACAGTCCTGTGCCTTCTCTTTTGAGGCTACACACGTAGACATACACGCAACATGAAAGCTTTTCGACTTACAACGTGTTGTTTAGGAAAAACAAGATAATTTCGCACGATGCGGGATTTCCTTAAAACGTGATTTTCTGAAAAATTTTGACGAAAGAAAATTCTCCTTTTGGTTCTCTTTAGATGCTACATGTTAAGACGTACACGCCACAACAATTCTTTTCGAGATACAACGTGTAGTTTTGGAGATACAAGCTAATTTTGTACGATGCGTTATTTCTTCTCGTAAAGAGTTTCGAATGCGTACGTATATGTCTTTACTCTGCAAAACTGTATTTCCTTATGAAGTGGTATTCTTACATATCCTTTCGAGAGAAAACTGTCCTGTGCCTTCTCTTTTGAGGCTACACACTTAGACATACACGCAACATGAAAGCTTTTCGACTTACAACGTGTTGTTTAGGAAAAACAAGATAATTTCGCACGATGCGGGATTTCCTTAAAACGTGATTTTCTGAAAAATTTTGACGAAAGAAAATTCTCCTTTTGGTTCTCTTTAGATGCTACATGTTAAGACGTACACGCCACAACAATTCTTTTCGAGATACAACGTGTAGTTTTGGAGATACAAGCTAATTTTGTACGATGCGTTATTTCTTCTCGTAAAGAGTTTCCAATGCGTACGTATATGTCTTTACTCTGCAAAACTGTATTTCCTTATGAAGTGGTATTCTTACATATCCTTTCGAGAGAAAACTGTCCTGTGCCTTCTCTTTTGAGGCTACACACGTAGACATACACGCAACATGAAAGCTTTTCGACTTACATCGTGTTGTTTAGGAAAAACAAGATAATTTCGCACGATGCGGGATTTCCTTAAAACGTGATTTTCTGAAAAATTTTGACGAAAGAAAATTCTCCTTTTGGTTCTCTTTAGATGCTACATGTTAAGACGTACACGCCACAACAATTCTTTTCGAGATACAACGTGTAGTTTTGGAGATACAAGCTAATTTTGTACTATGCGTTATTTCTTCTCGTAAAGAGTTTCCAATGCGTACGTATATGTCTTTACTCTGCAAAACTGTATTTCCTTATGAAGTGGTATTCTTACATATCCTTTCGAGAGAAAACTGTCCTGTGCCTTCTCTTTTGAGGCTACACACGTAGACATACACGCAACATGAAAGCTTTTCGACTTACAACGTGTTGTTTAGGAAAAACAAGATAATTTCGCACGATGCGGGATTTCCTTAAAACGTGATTTTCTGAAAAATTTTGACGAAAGAAAATTCTCCTTTTGGTTCTCTTTAGATGCTACATGTTAAGACGTACACGCCACAACAATTCTTTTCGAGATACAACGTGTAGTTTTGGAGATACAAGCTAATTTTTACGATGCGTTATTTCTTCTCGTAAAGAGTTTCCAATGCGTATGTATATGTCTTTACTCTGCAAAACTGTATTTCCTTATGAAGTGGTATTCTTACAAATCCTTTCGAGAGAAAACTGTCCTGTGCCTTCTCTTTTGAGGCTACACACTTAGACATACACGCAACATGAAAGCTTTTCTACTTACAACGTGTTGTTTAGGAAAAACAAGATAATTTCGCAGGATGCGGGATTTCCTTAAAACGTGATTTTCTGAAAAATTTTGACGAAAGAAATTTCTCCTTTTGGTTCTCTTTAGATGCTACATGTTAAGACGTACACGCCACAACAATTCTTTTCGAGATACAACGTGTAGTTTTGGAGATACAAGCTAATTTTGTACGATGCGTTATTTCTTCTCGTAAAGAGTTTCCAATGCGTACGTATATGTCTTTACTCTGCAAAACTGTATTTCCTTATGAAGTGGTATTCTTACATATCCTTTCGAGAGAAAACTGTCCTGTGCCTTCTCTTTTGAGGCTACACACGTAGACATACACGCAACATGAAAGCTTTTCGACTTACAACGTGTTGTTTAGGAAAAACAAGATAATTTCGCACGATGCGGGATTTCCTTAAAACGTGATTTTCTGAAAAATTTTGACGAAAGAAAATTCTCCTTTTGGTTCTCTTTAGATGCTACATGTTAAGACGTACACGCCACAACAATTCTTTTCGAGATACAACGTGTAGTTTTGGAGATACAAGCTAATTTTGTACTATGCGTTATTTCTTCTCGTAAAGAGTTTCCAATGCGTACGTATATGTCTTTACTCTGCAAAACTGTATTTCCTTATGAAGTGGTATTCTTACATATCCTTTCGAGAGAAAACTGTCCTGTGCCTTCTCTTTTGAGGCTACACACTTAGACATACACGCAACATGAAAGCTTTTCGACTTACAACGTGTTGTTTAGGAAAAACAAGATAATTTCGCACGATGCGGGATTTCCTTAAAACGTGATTTTCTGAAAAATTTTGACGAAAGAAAATTCTCCTTTTGGTTCTCTTTAGATGCTACATGTTAAGACGTACACGCCACAACAATTCTTTTCGAGATACAACGTGTAGTTTTGGAGATACAAGCTAATTTTGTACGATGCGTTATTTCTTCTCGTAAAGAGTTTCCAATGCGTACGTATATGTCTTTACTCTGCAAAACTGTATTTCCTTATGAAGTGGTATTCTTACATATCCTTTCGAGAGAAAACTGTCTGTGCCTTCTCTTTTGAGGCTACACACTTAGACATACACGCAACATGAAAGCTTTTCGACTTACAACGTGTTGTTTAGGAAAAACAAGATAATTTCGCACGATGCGGGATTTCCTTAAAACGTGATTTTCTGAAAAATTTTGACGAAAGAAAATTCTCCTTTTGGTTCTCTTTAGATGCTACATGTTAAGACGTACACGGCACAACAATTCTTTTCGAGATACAACGTGTAGTTTTGGAGATACCAGCTAATTTTGTACTATGCGTTATTTCTTCTCGTAAAGAGTTTCCAATGCGTACGTATATGTCTTTACTCTGCAAAACTGTATTTCCTTATGAAGTGGTATTCTTACATATCCTTTCGAGAGAAAACTGTCCTGTGCCTTCTCTTTTGAGGCTACACACTTAGACATACACGCAACATGAAAGCTTTTCGACTTACAACGTGTTGTTTAGGAAAAACAAGATAATTTCGCACGATGCGGGATTTCCTTAAAACGTGATTTTCTGAAAAATTTTGACGAAAGAAAATTCTCCTTTTGGTTCTCTTTAGATGCTACATGTTAAGACGTACACGCCACAACAATTCTTTTCGAGATACAACGTGTAGTTTTGGAGATACAAGCTAATTTTGTACGATGCGTTATTTCTTCTCGTAAAGAGTTTCCAATGCGTACGTATATGTCTTTACTCTGCAAAACTGTATTTCCTTATGAAGTGGTATTCTTACATATCCTTTCGAGAGAAAACTGTCCTGTGCCTTCTCTTTTGACGCTACACACTTAGACATACACGCAACATGAAAGCTTTTCGACTTACAACGTGTTGTTTAGGAAAAACAAGATAATTTCGCACGATGCGGGATTTCCTTAAAACGTGATTTTCTGAAAAATTTTGACGAAAGAAAATTCTCCTTTTGGTTCTCTTTAGATGCTACATGTTAAGACGTACACGCCACAACAATTCTTTTCGAGATACAACGTGTAGTTTTGGAGATACAAGCTAATTTTGTACTATGCGTTATTTCTTCTCGTAAAGAGTTTCCAATGCGTACGTATATGTCTTTACTCTGCAAAACTGTATTTCCTTATGAAGTGGTATTCTTACATATCTTTTCGAGAGAAAACTGTCCTGTGCCTTCTCTTTTGAGGCTACACACTTAGACATACACGCAACATGAAAGCTTTTCGACTTACAACGTGTTGTTTAGGAAAAACAAGATAATTTCGCACGATGCGGGATTTCCTTAAAACGTGATTTTCTGAAAAATTTTGACGAAAGAAAATTCTCCTTTTGGTTCTCTTTAGATGCTACATGTTAAGACGTACACGCCACAACAATTCTTTTCGAGATACAACGTGTAGTTTTGGAGATACAAGCTAATTTTGTACGATGCGTTATTTCTTCTCGTAAAGAGTTTCCAATGCGTACGTATATGTCTTTACTCTGCAAAACTGTATTTCCTTATGAAGTGGTATTCTTACATATCCTTTCGAGAGAAAACTGTCCTGTGCCTTCTCTTTTGAGGCTACACACTTAGACATACACGCAACATGAAAGCTTTTCGACTTACAACGTGTTGTTTAGGAAAAACAAGATAATTTCGCACGATGCGGGATTTCCTTAAAACGTGATTTTCTGAAAAATTTTGACGAAAGAAAATTCTCCTTTTGGTTCTCTTTAGATGCTACATGTTAAGACGTACACGCCACAACAATTCTTTTCGAGATACAACGTGTAGTTTTGGAGATACCAGCTAATTTTGTACTATGCGTTATTTCTTCTCGTAAAGAGTTTCCAATGCGTACGTATATGTCTTTACTCTGCAAAACTGTATTTCCTTATGAAGTGGTATTCTTACATATCCTTTCGAGAGAAAACTGTCCTGTGCCTTCTCTTTTGAGGCTACACACTTAGACATACACGCAACATGAAAGCTTTTCGACTTACAACGTGTTGTTTAGGAAAAACAAGATAATTTCGCACGATGCGGGATTTCCTTAAAACGTGATTTTCTGAAAAATTTTGACGAAAGAAAATTCTCCTTTTGGTTCTCTTTAGATGCTACATGTTAAGACCTACACGCCACAACAATTCTTTTCGAGATACAACGTGTAGTTTTGGAGATACAAGCTAATTTTGTACGATGCGTTATTTCTTCTCGTAAAGAGTTTCCAATGCGTACGTATATGTCTTTACTCTGCAAAACTGTATTTCCTTATGAAGTGGTATTCTTACATATCCTTTCGAGAGAAAACTGTCCTGTGCCTTCTCTTTTGAGGCTACACACTTAGACATACACGCAACATGAAAGCTTTTCGACTTACAACGTGTTGTTTAGGAAAAACAAGATAATTTCGCACGATGCGGGATTTCCTTAAAACGTGATTTTCTGAAAAATTTTGACGAAAGAAAATTCTCCTTTTGGTTCTCTTTAGATGCTACATGTTAAGACGTACACGCCACAACAATTCTTTTCGAGATACAACGTGTAGTTTTGGAGATACAAGCTAATTTTGTACGATGCGTTATTTCTTCTCGTAAAGAGTTTCCAATGCGTACGTATATGTCTTTACTCTGCAAAACTGTATTTCCTTATGAAGTGGTATTCTTACATATCCTTTCGAGAGAAAACTGTCCTGTGCCTTCTCTTTTGAGGCTACACACTTAGACATACACGCAACATGAAAGCTTTTCGACTTACAACGTGTTGTTTAGGAAAAACAAGATAATTTCGCACGATGCGGGATTTCCTTAAAACGTGATTTTCTGAAAAATTTTGACGAAAGAAAATTCTCCTTTTGGTTCTCTTTAGATGCTACATGTTAAGACGTACACGCCACAACAATTCTTTTCGAGATACAACGTGTAGTTTTGGAGATACAAGCTAATTTTGTACGATGCGTTATTTCTTCTCGTAAAGAGTTTCCAATGCGTACGTATATGTCTTTACTCTGCAAAACTGTATTTCCTTATGAAGTGGTATTCTTACATATCCTTTCGAGAGAAAACTGTCCTGTGCCTTCTCTTTTGAGGCTACACACTTAGACATACACGCAACATGAAAGCTTTTCGACTTACAACGTGTTGTTTAGGAAAAACAAGATAATTTCGCACGATGCGGGATTTCCTTAAAACGTGATTTTCTGAAAAATTTTGACGAAAGAAAATTCTCCTTTTGGTTCTCTTTAGATGCTACATGTTAAGACGTACACGCCACAACAATTCTTTTCGAGATACAACGTGTAGTTTTGGAGATACAAGCTAATTTTGTACGATGCGTTATTTCTTCTCGTAAAGAGTTTCCAATGCGTACGTATATGTCTTTACTCTGCAAAACTGTATTTCCTTATGAAGTGGTATTCTTACATATCCTTTCGAGAGAAAACTGTCCTGTGCCTTCTCTTTTGAGGCTACACACTTAGACATACACGCAACATGAAAGCTTTTCGACTTACAACGTGTTGTTTAGGAAAAACAAGATAATTTCGCACGATGCGGGATTTCCTTAAAACGTGATTTTCTGAAAAATTTTGACGAAAGAAAATTCTCCTTTTGGTTCTCTTTAGATGCTACATGTTAAGACGTACACGCCACAACAATTCTTTTCGAGATACAACGTGTAGTTTTGGAGATACAAGCTAATTTTGTACGATGCGTTATTTCTTCTCGTAAAGAGTTTCCAATGCGTACGTATATGTCTTTACTCTGCAAAACTGTATTTCCTTATGAAGTGGTATTCTTACATATCCTTTCGAGAGAAAACTGTCCTGTGCCTTCTCTTTTGAGGCTACACACTTAGACATACACGCAACATGAAAGCTTTTCGACTTACAACGTGTTGTTTAGGAAAAACAAGATAATTTCGCACGATGCGGGATTTCCTTAAAACGTGATTTTCTGAAAAATTTTGACGAAAGAAAATTCTCCTTTTGGTTCTCCTTAGATGCTACATGTTAAGACGTACACGCCACAACAATTCTTTTCGAGATACAACGTGTAGTTTTGGAGATACAAGCTAATTTTGTACGATGCGTTATTTCTTCTCGTAAAGAGTTTCCAATGCGTACGTATATGTCTTTACTCTGCAAAACTGTATTTCCTTATGAAGTGGTATTCTTACATATCCTTTCGAGAGAAAACTGTCCTGTGCCTTCTCTTTTGAGGCTACACACTTAGACATACACGCAACATGAAAGCTTTTCGACTTACAACGTGTTGTTTAGGAAAAACAAGATAATTTCGCACGATGCGGGATTTCCTTAAAACGTGATTTTCTGAAAAATTTTGACGAAAGAAAATTCTCCTTTTGGTTCTCTTTAGATGCTACATGTTAAGACGTACACGCCACAACAATTCTTTTCGAGATACAACGTGTAGTTTTGGAGATACAATCTAATTTTGTACTATGCGTTATTTCTTCTCGTAAAGAGTTTCCAATGCGTACGTATATGTCTTTACTCTGCAAAACTGTATTTCCTTATGAAGTGGTATTCTTACATATCCTTTCGAGAGAAAACTGTCCTGTGCCTTCTCTTTTGAGGCTACACACTTAGACATACACGCAACATGAAAGCTTTTCGACTTACAACGTGTTGTTTAGGAAAAACAAGATAATTTCGCACGATGCGGGATTTCCTTAAAACGTGATTTTCTGAAAAATTTTGACGAAAGAAAATTCTCCTTTTGGTTCTCTTTAGATGCTACATGTTAAGACGTACACGCCACAACAATTCTTTTCGAGATACAACGTGTAGTTTTGGAGATACAAGCTAATTTTGTACTATGCGTTATTTCTTCTCGTAAAGAGTTTCCAATGCGTACGTATATGTCTTTACTCTGCAAAACTGTATTTCCTTATGAAGTGGTATTCTTACATATCCTTTCGAGAGAAAACTGTCCTGTGCCTTCTCTTTTGAGGCTACACACTTAGACATACACGCAACATGAAAGCTTTTCGACTTACAACGTGTTGTTTAGGAAAAACAAGATAATTTCGCACGATGCGGGATTTCCTTAAAACGTGATTTTCTGAAAAATTTTGACGAAAGAAAATTCTCCTTTTGGTTCTCTTTAGATGCTACATGTTAAGACGTACACGCCACAACAATTCTTTTCGAGATACAACGTGTAGTTTTGGAGATACAAGCTAATTTTGTACGATGCGTTATTTCTTCTCGTAAAGAGTTTCCAATGCGTACGTATATGTCTTTACTCTGCAAAACTGTATTTCCTTATGAAGTGGTATTCTTACATATCCTTTCGAGAGAAAACTGTCCTGTGCCTTCTCTTTTGAGGCTACACACTTAGACATACACGCAACATGAAAGCTTTTCGACTTACAACGTGTTGTTTAGGAAAAACAAGATAATTTCGCACGATGCGGGATTTCCTTAAAACGTGATTTTCTGAAATATTTTGACGAAAGAAAATTCTCCTTTTGGTTCTCTTTAGATGCTACATGTTAAGACGTACACGGCACAACAATTCTTTTCGAGATACAACGTGTAGTTTTGGAGATACCAGCTAATTTTGTACTATGCGTTATTTCTTCTCGTAAAGAGTTTCCAATGCGTACGTATATGTCTTTACTCTGCAACACTGTATTTCCTTATGAAGTGGTATTCTTACATATCCTTTCGAGAGAAAACTGTCCTGTGCCTTCTCTTTTGAGGCTACACACTTAGACATACACGCAACATGAAAGCTTTTCGACTTACAACGTGTTGTTTAGGAAAAACAAGATAATTTCGCACGATGCGGGATTTCCTTAAAACGTGATTTTCTGAAAAATTTTGACGAAAGAAAATTCTCCTTTTGGTTCTCTTTAGATGCTACATGTTAAGACGTACACGCCACAACAATTCTTTTCGAGATACAACGTGTAGTTTTGGAGATACAAGCTAATTTTGTACGATGCGTTATTTCTTCTCGTAAAGAGTTTCCAATGCGTACGTATATGTCTTTACTCTGCAAAACTGTATTTCCTTATGAAGTGGTATTCTTACATATCCTTTCGAGAGAAAACTGTCCTGTGCCTTCTCTTTTGACGCTACACACTTAGACATACACGCAACATGAAAGCTTTTCGACTTACAACGTGTTGTTTAGGAAAAACAAGATAATTTCGCACGATGCGGGATTTCCTTAAAACGTGATTTTCTGAAAAATTTTGACGAAAGAAAATTCTCCTTTTGGTTCTCTTTAGATGCTACATGTTAAGACGTACACGCCACAACAATTCTTTTCGAGATACAACGTGTAGTTTTGGAGATACAAGCTAATTTTGTACTATGCGTTATTTCTTCTCGTAAAGAGTTTCCAATGCGTACGTATATGTCTTTACTCTGCAAAACTGTATTTCCTTATGAAGTGGTATTCTTACATATCCTTTCGAGAGAAAACTGTCCTGTGCCTTCTCTTTTGAGGCTACACACTTAGACATACACGCAACATGAAAGCTTTTCGACTTACAACGTGTTGTTTAGGAAAAACAAGATAATTTCGCACGATGCGGGATTTCCTTAAAACGTGATTTTCTGAAAAATTTTGACGAAAGAAAATTCTCCTTTTGGTTCTCTTTAGATGCTCCATGTTAAGACGTACACGCCACAACAATTCTTTTCGAGATACAACGTGTAGTTTTGGAGATACAAGCTAATTTTGTACGATGCGTTATTTCTTCTCGTAAAGAGTTTCCAATGCGTACGTATATGTCTTTACTCTGCAAAACTGTATTTCCTTATGAAGTGGTATTCTTACATATCCTTTCGAGAGAAAACTGTCCTGTGCCTTCTCTTTTGACGCTACACACTTAGACATACACGCAACATGAAAGCTTTTCGACTTACAACGTGTTGTTTAGGAAAAACAAGATAATTTCGCACGATGCGGGATTTCCTTAAAACGTGATTTTCTGAAAAATTTTGACGAAAGAAAATTCTCCTTTTGGTTCTCTTTAGATGCTACATGTTAAGACGTACACGCCACAACAATTCTTTTCGAGATACAACGTGTAGTTTTGGAGATACAAGCTAATTTTGTACTATGCGTTATTTCTTCTCGTAAAGAGTTTCCAATGCGTACGTATATGTCTTTACTCTGCAAAACTGTATTTCCTTATGAAGTGGTATTCTTACATATCCTTTCGAGAGAAAACTGTCCTGTGCCTTCTCTTTTGAGGCTACACACTTAGACATACACGCAACATGAAAGCTTTTCGACTTACAACGTGTTGTTTAGGAAAAACAAGATAATTTCGCACGATGCGGGATTTCCTTAAAACGTGATTTTCTGAAAAATTTTGACGAAAGAAAATTCTCCTTTTGGTTCTCTTTAGATGCTACATGTTAAGACGTACACGCCACAACAATTCTTTTCGAGATACAACGTGTAGTTTTGGAGATACAAGCTAATTTTGTACGATGCGTTATTTCTTCTCGTAAAGAGTTTCCAATGCGTACGTATATGTCTTTACTCTGCAAAACTGTATTTCCTTATGAAGTGGTATTCTTACATATCCTTTCGAGAGAAAACTGTCCTGTGCCTTCTCTTTTGAGGCTACACACTTAGACATACACGCAACATGAAAGCTTTTCGACTTACAACGTGTTGTTTAGGAAAAACAAGATAATTTCGCACGATGCGGGATTTCCTTAAAACGTGATTTTCTGAAAAATTTTGACGAAAGAAAATTCTCCTTTTGGTTCTCTTTAGATGCTACATGTTAAGACGTACACGCCACAACAATTCTTTTCGAGATACAACGTGTAGTTTTGGAGATACAAGCTAATTTTGTACGATGCGTTATTTCTTCTCGTAAAGAGTTTCCAATGCGTACGTATATGTCTTTACTCTGCAAAACTGTATTTCCTTATGAAGTGGTATTCTTACATATCCTTTCGAGAGAAAACTGTCCTGTGCCTTCTCTTTTGAGGCTACACACTTAGACATACACGCAACATGAAAGCTTTTCGACTTACAACGTGTTGTTTAGGAAAAACAAGATAATTTCGCACGATGCGGGATTTCCTTAAAACGTGATTTTCTGAAAAATTTTGACGAAAGAAAATTCTCCTTTTGGTTCTCTTTAGATGCTCCATGTTAAGACGTACACGCCACAACAATTCTTTTCGAGATACAACGTGTAGTTTTGGAGATACAAGCTAATTTTGTACGATGCGTTATTTCTTCTCGTAAAGAGTTTCCAATGCGTACGTATATGTCTTTACTCTGCAAAACTGTATTTCCTTATGAAGTGGTATTCTTACATATCCTTTCGAGAGAAAACTGTCCTGTGCCTTCTCTTTTGACGCTACACACTTAGACATACACGCAACATGAAAGCTTTTCGACTTACAACGTGTTGTTTAGGAAAAACAAGATAATTTCGCACGATGCGGGATTTCCTTAAAACGTGATTTTCTGAAAAATTTTGACGAAAGAAAATTCTCCTTTTGGTTCTCTTTAGATGCTACATGTTAAGACGTACACGCCACAACAATTCTTTTCGAGATACAACGTGTAGTTTTGGAGATACAAGCTAATTTTGTACTATGCGTTATTTCTTCTCGTAAAGAGTTTCCAATGCGTACGTATATGTCTTTACTCTGCAAAACTGTATTTCCTTATGAAGTGGTATTCTTACATATCCTTTCGAGAGAAAACTGTCCTGTGCCTTCTCTTTTGAGGCTACACACTTAGACATACACGCAACATGAAAGCTTTTCGACTTACAACGTGTTGTTTAGGAAAAACAAGATAATTTCGCACGATGCGGGATTTCCTTAAAACGTGATTTTCTGAAAAATTTTGACGAAAGAAAATTCTCCTTTTGGTTCTCTTTAGATGCTACATGTTAAGACGTACACGCCACAACAATTCTTTTCGAGATACAACGTGTAGTTTTGGAGATACAAGCTAATTTTGTACGATGCGTTATTTCTTCTCGTAAAGAGTTTCCAATGCGTACGTATATGTCTTTACTCTGCAAAACTGTATTTCCTTATGAAGTGGTATTCTTACATATCCTTTCGAGAGAAAACTGTCCTGTGCCTTCTCTTTTGAGGCTACACACTTAGACATACACGCAACATGAAAGCTTTTCGACTTACAACGTGTTGTTTAGGAAAAACAAGATAATTTCGCACGATGCGGGATTTCCTTAAAACGTGATTTTCTGAAAAATTTTGACGAAAGAAAATTCTCCTTTTGGTTCTCTTTAGATGCTACATGTTAAGACGTACACGCCACAACAATTCTTTTCGAGATACAACGTGTAGTTTTGGAGATACAAGCTAATTTTGTACGATGCGTTATTTCTTCTCGTAAAGAGTTTCCAATGCGTACGTATATGTCTTTACTCTGCAAAACTGTATTTCCTTATGAAGTGGTATTCTTACATATCCTTTCGAGAGAAAACTGTCCTGTGCCTTCTCTTTTGAGGCTACACACTTAGACATACACGCAACATGAAAGCTTTTCGACTTACAACGTGTTGTTTAGGAAAAACAAGATAATTTCGCACGATGCGGGATTTCCTTAAAACGTGATTTTCTGAAAAATTTTGACGAAAGAAAATTCTCCTTTTGGTTCTCTTTAGATGCTACATGTTAAGACGTACACGCCACAACAATTCTTTTCGAGATACAACGTGTAGTTTTGGAGATACAAGCTAATTTTGTACTATGCGTTATTTCTTCTCGTAAAGAGTTTCCAATGCGTACGTATATGTCTTTACTCTGCAAAACTGTATTTCCTTATGAAGTGGTATTCTTACATATCCTTTCGAGAGAAAACTGTCCTGTGCCTTCTCTTTTGAGGCTACACACTTAGACATACACGCAACATGAAAGCTTTTCGACTTACAACGTGTTGTTTAGGAAAAACAAGATAATTTCGCACGATGCGGGATTTCCTTAAAACGTGATTTTCTGAAAAAATTTGACGAAAGAAAATTCTCCTTTTGGTTCTCTTTAGATGCTACATGTTAAGACGTACACGCCACAACAATTCTTTTCGAGATACAACGTGTAGTTTTGGAGATACAAGCTAATTTTGTACGATGCGTTATTTCTTCTCGTAAAGAGTTTCCAATGCGTACGTATATGTCTTTACTCTGCAAAACTGTATTTCCTTATGAAGTGGTATTCTTACATATCCTTTCGAGAGAAAACTGTCCTGTGCCTTCTCTTTTGACGCTACACACTTAGACATACACGCAACATGAAAGCTTTTCGACTTACAACGTGTTGTTTAGGAAAAACAAGATAATTTCGCACGATGCGGGATTTCCTTAAAACGTGATTTTCAGAAAAATTTTGACGAAAGAAAATTCTCCTTTTGGTTCTCTTTAGATGCTACATGTTAAGACGTACACGCCACAACAATTCTTTTCGAGATACAACGTGTAGTTTTGGAGATACAAGCTAATTTTGTACGATGCGTTATTTCTTCTCGTAAAGAGTTTCCAATGCGTACGTATATGTCTTTACTCTGCAAAACTGAATTTCCTTATGAAGTGGTATTCTTACATATCCTTTCGAGAGAAAACTGTCCTGTGCCTTCTCTTTTGAGGCTACACACTTAGACATACACGCAACATGAAAGCTTTTCGACTTACAACGTGTTGTTTAGGAAAAACAAGATAATTTCGCACGATGCGGGATTTCCTTAAAACGTGATTTTCTGAAAAATTTTGACGAAAGAAAATTCTCCTTTTGGTTCTCTTTAGATGCTACATGTTAAGACGTACACGCCACAACAATTCTTTTCGAGATACAACGTGTAGTTTTGGAGATACAAGCTAATTTTGTACGATGCGTTATTTCTTCTCGTAAAGAGTTTCCAATGCGTACGTATATGTCTTTACTCTGCAAAACTGTATTTCCTTATGAAGTGGTATTCTTACATATCCTTTCGAGAGAAAACTGTCCTGTGCCTTCTCTTTTGAGGCTACACACTTAGACATACACGCAACATGAAAGCTTTTCGACTTACAACGTGTTGTTTAGGAAAAACAAGATAATTTCGCACGATGCGGGATTTCCTTAAAACGTGATTTTCTGAAAAATTTTGACGAAAGAAAATTCTCCTTTTGGTTCTCTTTAGATGCTCCATGTTAAGACGTACACGCCACAACAATTCTTTTCGAGATACAACGTGTAGTTTTGGAGATACAAGCTAATTTTGTACGATGCGTTATTTCTTCTCGTAAAGAGTTTCCAATGCGTACGTATATGTCTTTACTCTGCAAAACTGTATTTCCTTATGAAGTGGTATTCTTACATATCCTTTCGAGAGAAAACTGTCCTGTGCCTTCTCTTTTGACGCTACACACTTAGACATACACGCAACATGAAAGCTTTTCGACTTACAACGTGTTGTTTAGGAAAAACAAGATAATTTCGCACGATGCGGGATTTCCTTAAAACGTGATTTTCTGAAAAATTTTGACGAAAGAAAATTCTCCTTTTGGTTCTCTTTAGATGCTACATGTTAAGACGTACACGCCACAACAATTCTTTTCGAGATACAACGTGTAGTTTTGGAGATACAAGCTAATTTTGTACTATGCGTTATTTCTTCTCGTAAAGAGTTTCCAATGCGTACGTATATGTCTTTACTCTGCAAAACTGTATTTCCTTATGAAGTGGTATTCTTACATATCCTTTCGAGAGAAAACTGTCCTGTGCCTTCTCTTTTGAGGCTACACACTTAGACATACACGCAACATGAAAGCTTTTCGACTTACAACGTGTTGTTTAGGAAAAACAAGATAATTTCGCACGATGCGGGATTTCCTTAAAACGTGATTTTCTGAAAAATTTTGACGAAAGAAAATTCTCCTTTTGGTTCTCTTTAGATGCTACATGTTAAGACGTACACGCCACAACAATTCTTTTCGAGATACAACGTGTAGTTTTGGAGATACAAGCTAATTTTGTACGATGCGTTATTTCTTCTCGTAAAGAGTTTCCAATGCGTACGTATATGTCTTTACTCTGCAAAACTGTATTTCCTTATGAAGTGGTATTCTTACATATCCTTTCGAGAGAAAACTGTCCTGTGCCTTCTCTTTTGAGGCTACACACTTAGACATACACGCAACATGAAAGCTTTTCGACTTACAACGTGTTGTTTAGGAAAAACAAGATAATTTCGCACAATGCGGGATTTCCATAAAACGTGATTTTCTGAAAAATTTTGACGAAAGAAAATTCTCCTTTTGGTTCTCTTTAGATGCTACATGTTAAGACGTACACGCCACAACAATTCTTTTCGAGATACAACGTGTAGTTTTGGAGATACAAGCTAATTTTGTACGATGCGTTATTTCTTCTCGTAAAGAGTTTCCAATGCGTACGTATATGTCTTTACTCTGCAAAACTGTATTTCCTTATGAAGTGGTATTCTTACATATCCTTTCGAGAGAAAACTGTCCTGTGCCTTCTCTTTTGAGGCTACACACTTAGACATACACGCAACATGAAAGCTTTTCGACTTACAACGTGTTGTTTAGGAAAAACAAGATAATTTCGCACGATGCGGGATTTCCTTAAAACGTGATTTTCTGAAAAATTTTGACGAAAGAAAATTCTCCTTTTGGTTCTCTTTAGATGCTCCATGTTAAGACGTACACGCCACAACAATTCTTTTCGAGATACAACGTGTAGTTTTGGAGATACAAGCTAATTTTGTACGATGCGTTATTTCTTCTCGTAAAGAGTTTCCAATGCGTACGTATATGTCTTTACTCTGCAAAACTGTATTTCCTTATGAAGTGGTATTCTTACATATCCTTTCGAGAGAAAACTGTCCTGTGCCTTCTCTTTTGACGCTACACACTTAGACATACACGCAACATGAAAGCTTTTCGACTTACAACGTGTTGTTTAGGAAAAACAAGATAATTTCGCACGATGCGGGATTTCCTTAAAACGTGATTTTCTGAAAAATTTTGACGAAAGAAAATTCTCCTTTTGGTTCTCTTTAGATGCTACATGTTAAGACGTACACGCCACAACAATTCTTTTCGAGATACAACGTGTAGTTTTGGAGATACAAGCTAATTTTGTACTATGCGTTATTTCTTCTCGTAAAGAGTTTCCAATGCGTACGTATATGTCTTTACTCTGCAAAACTGTATTTCCTTATGAAGTGGTATTCTTACATATCCTTTCGAGAGAAAACTGTCCTGTGCCTTCTCTTTTGAGGCTACACACTTAGACATACACGCAACATGAAAGCTTTTCGACTTACAACGTGTTGTTTAGGAAAAACAAGATAATTTCGCACGATGCGGGATTTCCTTAAAACGTGATTTTCTGAAAAATTTTGACGAAAGAAAATTCTCCTTTTGGTTCTCTTTAGATGCTACATGTTAAGACGTACACGCCACAACAATTCTTTTCGAGATACAACGTGTAGTTTTGGAGATACAAGCTAATTTTGTACGATGCGTTATTTCTTCTCGTAAAGAGTTTCCAATGCGTACGTATATGTCTTTACTCTGCAAAACTGTATTTCCTTATGAAGTGGTATTCTTACATATCCTTTCGAGAGAAAACTGTCCTGTGCCTTCTCTTTTGAGGCTACACACTTAGACATACACGCAACATGAAAGCTTTTCGACTTACAACGTGTTGTTTAGGAAAAACAAGATAATTTCGCACGATGCGGGATTTCCTTAAAACGTGATTTTCTGAAAAATTTTGACGAAAGAAAATTCTCCTTTTGGTTCTCTTTAGATGCTACATGTTAAGACGTACACGCCACAACAATTCTTTTCGAGATACAACGTGTAGTTTTGGAGATACAAGCTAATTTTGTACGATGCGTTATTTCTTCTCGTAAAGAGTTTCCAATGCGTACGTATATGTCTTTACTCTGCAAAACTGTATTTCCTTATGAAGTGGTATTCTTACATATCCTTTCGAGAGAAAACTGTCCTGTGCCTTCTCTTTTGAGGCTACACACTTAGACATACACGCAACATGAAAGCTTTTCGACTTACAACGTGTTGTTTAGGAAAAACAAGATAATTTCGCACGATGCGGGATTTCCTTAAAACGTGATTTTCTGAAAAATTTTGACGAAAGAAAATTCTCCTTTTGGTTCTCTTTAGATGCTACATGTTAAGACGTACACGCCACAACAATTCTTTTCGAGATACAACGTGTAGTTTTGGAGATACAAGCTAATTTTGTACTATGCGTTATTTCTTCTCGTAAAGAGTTTCCAATGCGTACGTATATGTCTTTACTCTGCAAAACTGTATTTCCTTATGAAGTGGTATTCTTACATATCCTTTCGAGAGAAAACTGTCCTGTGCCTTCTCTTTTGAGGCTACACACTTAGACATACACGCAACATGAAAGCTTTTCGACTTACAACGTGTTGTTTAGGAAAAACAAGATAATTTCGCACGATGCGGGATTTCCTTAAAACGTGATTTTCTGAAAAAATTTGACGAAAGAAAATTCTCCTTTTGGTTCTCTTTAGATGCTACATGTTAAGACGTACACGCCACAACAATTCTTTTCGAGATACAACGTGTAGTTTTGGAGATACAAGCTAATTTTGTACGATGCGTTATTTCTTCTCGTAAAGAGTTTCCAATGCGTACGTATATGTCTTTACTCTGCAAAACTGTATTTCCTTATGAAGTGGTATTCTTACATATCCTTTCGAGAGAAAACTGTCCTGTGCCTTCTCTTTTGAGGCTACACACTTAGACATACACGCAACATGAAAGCTTTTCGACTTACAACGTGTTGTTTAGGAAAAACAAGATAATTTCGCACGATGCGGGATTTCTTTAAAACGTGATTTTCAGAAAAATTTTGACGAAAGAAAATTCTCCTTTTGGTTCTCTTTAGATGCTACATGTTAAGACGTACACGCCACAACAATTCTTTTCGAGATACAACGTGTAGTTTTGGAGATACAAGCTAATTTTGTACGATGCGTTATTTCTTCTCGTAAAGAGTTTCCAATGCGTACGTATATGTCTTTACTCTGCAAAACTGAATTTCCTTATGAAGTGGTATTCTTACATATCCTTTCGAGAGAAAACTGTCCTGTGCCTTCTCTTTTGAGGCTACACACTTAGACATACACGCAACATGAAAGCTTTTCGACTTACAACGTGTTGTTTAGGAAAAACAAGATAATTTCGCACGATGCGGGATTTCCTTAAAACGTGATTTTCTGAAAAATTTTGACGAAAGAAAATTCTCCTTTTGGTTCTCTTTAGATGCTACATGTTAAGACGTACACGCCACAACAATTCTTTTCGAGATACAACGTGTAGTTTTGGAGATACAAGCTAATTTTGTACGATGCGTTATTTCTTCTCGTAAAGAGTTTCCAATGCGTACGTATATGTCTTTACTCTGCAAAACTGAATTTCCTTATGAAGTGGTATTCTTACATATCCTTTCGAGAGAAAACTGTCCTGTGCCTTCTCTTTTGAGGCTACACACTTAGACATACACGCAACATGAAAGCTTTTCGACTTACAACGTGTTGTTTAGGAAAAACAAGATAATTTCGCACGATGCGGGATTTCCTTAAAACGTGATTTTCTGAAAAATTTTGACGAAAGAAAATTCTCCTTTTGGTTCTCTTTAGATGCTACATGTTAAGACGTACACGCCACAACAATTCTTTTCGAGATACAACGTGTAGTTTTGGAGATACAAGCTAATTTTGTACGATGCGTTATTTCTTCTCGTAAAGAGTTTCCAATGCGTACGTATATGTCTTTACTCTGCAAAACTGTATTTCCTTATGAAGTGGTATTCTTACATATCCTTTCGAGAGAAAACTGTCCTGTGCCTTCTCTTTTGAGGCTACACACTTAGACATACACGCAACATGAAAGCTTTTCGACTTACAACGTGTTGTTTAGGAAAAACAAGATAATTTCGCACGATGCGGGATTTCCTTAAAACGTGATTTTCTGAAAAATTTTGACGAAAGAAAATTCTCCTTTTGGTTCTCTTTAGATGCTACATGTTAAGACGTACACGCCACAACAATTCTTTTCGAGATACAACGTGTAGTTTTGGAGATACAAGCTAATTTTGTACTATGCGTTATTTCTTCTCGTAAAGAGTTTCCAATGCGTACGTATATGTCTTTACTCTGCAAAACTGTATTTCCTTATGAAGTGGTATTCTTACATATCCTTTCGAGAGAAAACTGTCCTGTGCCTTCTCTTTTGAGGCTACACACTTAGACATACACGCAACATGAAAGCTTTTCGACTTACAACGTGTTGTTTAGGAAAAAGAAGATAATTTCGCACGATGCGGGATTTCCTTAAAACGTGATTTTCTGAAAAAATTTGACGAAAGAAAATTCTCCTTTTGGTTCTCTTTAGATGCTACATGTTAAGACGTACACGCCACAACAATTCTTTTCGAGATACAACGTGTAGTTTTGGAGATACAAGCTAATTTTGTACGATGCGTTATTTCTTCTCGTAAAGAGTTTCCAATGCGTACGTATATGTCTTTACTCTGCAAAACTGTATTTCCTTATGAAGTGGTATTCTTACATATCCTTTCGAGAGAAAACTGTCCTGTGCCTTCTCTTTTGAGGCTACACACTTAGACATACACGCAACATGAAAGCTTTTCGACTTACAACGTGTTGTTTAGGAAAAACAAGATAATTTCGCACGATGCGGGATTTCCTTAAAACGTGATTTTCAGAAAAATTTTGACGAAAGAAAATTCTCCTTTTGGTTCTCTTTAGATGCTACATGTTAAGACGTACACGCCACAACAATTCTTTTCGAGATACAACGTGTAGTTTTGGAGATACAAGCTAATTTTGTACGATGCGTTATTTCTTCTCGTAAAGAGTTTCCAATGCGTACGTATATGTCTTTACTCTGCAAAACTGAATTTCCTTATGAAGTGGTATTCTTACATATCCTTTCGAGAGAAAACTGTCCTGTGCCTTCTCTTTTGAGGCTACACACTTAGACATACACGCAACATGAAAGCTTTTCGACTTACAACGTGTTGTTTAGGAAAAACAAGATAATTTCGCACGATGCGGGATTTCCTTAAAACGTGATTTTCTGAAAAATTTTGACGAAAGAAAATTCTCCTTTTGGTTCTCTTTAGATGCTACATGTTAAGACGTACACGCCACAACAATTCTTTTCGAGATACAACGTGTAGTTTTGGAGATACAAGCTAATTTTGTACTATGCGTTATTTCTTCTCGTAAAGAGTTTCCAATGCGTATGTATATGTCTTTACTCTGCAAAACTGTATTTCCTTATGAAGTGGTATTCTTACATATCCTTTCGAGAGAAAACTGTCCTGTGCCTTCTCTTTTGAGGCTACACACTTAGACATACACGCAACATGAAAGCTTTTCGACTTACAACGTGTTGTTTAGGAAAAACAAGATAATTTCGCACGATGCGGGATTTCCTTAAAACGTGATTTTCTGAAAAATTTTGACGAAAGGAAATTCTCCTTTTGGTTCTCTTTAGATGCTCCATGTTAAGACGTACACGCCACAACAATTCTTTTCGAGATACAACGTGTAGTTTTGGAGATACAAGCTAATTTTGTACTTTGCGTTATTTCTTCTCGTAAAGAGTTTCCAATGCGTACGTATATGTCTTTACTCTGCAAAACTGTATTTCCTTATGAAGTGGTATTCTTACATATCCTTTCGAGAGAAAACTGTCCTGTGCCTTCTCTTTTGAGGCTACACACTTAGACAAACACGCAACATGAAAGCTTTTCGACTTACAACGTGTTGTTTAGGAAAAACAAGATAATTTCGCACGATGCGGGATTTCCTTAAAACGTGATTTTCTGAAAAATTTTGACGAAAGAAAATTCTCCTTTTGGTTCTCTTTAGATGCTACATGTTAAGACGTACACGCCACAACAATTCTTTTCGAGATACAACGTGTAGTTTTGGAGATACAAGCTAATTTTGTACGATGCGTTATTTCTTCTCCTAAAGAGTTTCGAATGCGTACGTATATGTCTTTACTCTGCAAAACTGTATTTCCTTATGAAGTGGTATTCTTACATATCCTTTCGAGAGAAAACTGTCCTGTGCCTTCTCTTTTGAGGCTACACACTTAGACATACACGCAACATGAAAGCTTTTCGACTTACAACGTGTTGTTTAGGAAAAACAAGATAATTTCGCATGATGCGGGATTTCCTTAAAACGTGATTTTCTGAAAAATTTTGACGAAAGAAAATTCTCCTTTTGGTTCTCTTTAGATGCTACATGTTAAGACGTACACGCCACAACAATTCTTTTCGAGATACAACGTGTAGTTTTGGAGATACAAGCTAATTTTGTACGATGCGTTATTTCTTCTCGTAAAGAGTTTCCAATGCGTACGTATATGTCTTTACTCTGCAAAACTGTATTTCCTTATGAAGTGGTATTCTTACATACCCTTTCGAGAGAAAACTGTCCTGTGCCTTCTCTTTTGAAGCTACACACTTAGACATACACGCAACATGAAAGCTTTTCGACTTACAACGTGTTGTTTAGGAAAAACAAGATAATTTCGCACGATGCGGGATTTCCTTAAAACGTGATTTTCTGAAAAATTTTGACGAAAGAAAATTCTCCTTTTGGTTCTCTTTAGATGCTACATGTTAAGACGTACACGCCACAACAATTCTTTTCGAGATACAACGTGTAGTTTTGGAGATACAAGCTAATTTTGTACTATGCGTTATTTCTTCTCGTAAAGAGTTTCCAATGCGTACGTATATGTCTTTACTCTGCAAAACTGTATTTCCTTATGAAGTGGTATTCTTACATATCCTTTCGAGAGAAAACTGTCCTGTGCCTTCTCTTTTGAGGCTACACACTTAGACATACACGCAACATGAAAACTTTTCGACTTACAACGTGTTGTTTAGGAAAAACAAGATAATTTCGCACGATGCGGGATTTCCTTAAAACGTGATTTTCTGAAAAATTTTGACGAAAGAAAATTCTCCTTTTGGTTCTCTTTAGATGCTACATGTTAAGACGTACACGCCACAACAATTCTTTTCGAGATACAACGTGTAGTTTTGGAGATACAAGCTAATTTTGTACTATGCGTTATTTCTTCTCGTAAAGAGTTTCCAATGCGTACGTATATGTCTTTACTCTGCAAAACTGTATTTCCTTATGAAGTGGTATTCTTACATATCCTTTCGAGAGAAAACTGTCCTGTGCCTTCTCTTTGAGGCTACACACTTAGACATACACGCAACATGAAAGCTTTTCGACTTACAACGTGTTGTTTAGGAAATACAAGATAATTTCGCACGATGCGGGATTTCCTTAAAACGTGATTTTCTGAAAAATTTTGACGAAAGAAAATTCTCCTTTTGGTTCTCTTTAGATGCTACATGTTAAGACGTACACGCCACAACAATTCTTTTCGAGATACAACGTGTAGTTTTGGAGATACAAGCTAATTTTGTACGATGCGTTATTTCTTCTCGTAAAGAGTTTCCAATGCGTACGTATATGTCTTTACTCTGCAAAACTGTATTTCCTTATGAAGTGGTATTCTTACATATCCTTTCGAGAGAAAACTGTCCTGTGCCTTCTCTTTTGACGCTACACACTTAGACATACACGCAACATGAAAGCTTTTCGACTTACAACGTGTTGTTTAGGAAAAACAAGATAATTTCGCACGATGCGGGATTTCCTTAAAACGTGATTTTCTGAAAAATTTTGACGAAAGAAAATTCTCCTTTTGGTTCTCTTTAGATGCTACATGTTAAGACGTACACGCCACAACAATTCTTTTCGAGATACAACGTGTAGTTTTGGAGATACAAGCTAATTTTGTACTATGCGTTATTTCTTCTCGTAAAGAGTTTCCAATGCGTACGTATATGTCTTTACTCTGCAAAACTGTATTTCCTTATGAAGTGGTATTCTTACATATCCTTTCGAGAGAAAACTGTCCTGTGCCTTCTCTTTTGAGGCTACACACTTAGACATACACGCAACATGAAAGCTTTTCGACTTACAACGTGTTGTTTAGGAAAAACAAGATAATTTCGCACGATGCGGGATTTCCTTAAAACGTGATTTTCTGAAAAATTTTGACGAAAGAAAATTCTCCTTTTGGTTCTCTTTAGATGCTACATGTTAAGACGTACACGCCACAACAATTCTTTTCGAGATACAACGTGTAGTTTTGGAGATACAAGCTAATTTTGTACTATGCGTTATTTCTTTTCGTAAAGAGTTTCCAATGCGTACGTATATGTCTTTACTCTGCAAAACTGTATTTCCTTATGAAGTGGTATTCTTACATATCCTTTCGAGAGAAAACTGTCCTGTGCCTTCTCTTTTGAGGCTACACACTTAGACATACACGCAACATGAAAGCTTTTCGACTTACAACGTGTTGTTTAGGAAAAACAAGATAATTTCGCACGATGCGGGATTTCCTTAAAACGTGATTTTCTGAAAAATTTTGACGAAAGAAAATTCTCCTTTTGGTTCTCTTTAGATGCTACATGTTAAGACGTACACGCCACAACAATTCTTTTCGAGATACAACGTGTAGTTTTGGAGATACAAGCTAATTTTGTACTATGCGTTATTTCTTCTCGTAAAGAGTTTCCAATGCGTACGTATATGTCTTTACTCTGCAAAACTGTATTTCCTTATGAAGTGGTATTCTTACATATCCTTTCGAGAGAAAACTGTCCTGTGCCTTCTCTTTTGAGGCTACACACTTAGACATACACGCAACATGAAAGCTTTTCGACTTACAACCTGTTGTTTAGGAAATACAAGATAATTTCGCACGATGCGGGATTTCCTTAAAACGTGATTTTCTGAAAAATTTTGACGAAAGAAAATTCTCCTTTTGGTTCTCTTTAGATGCTACATGTTAAGACGTACACGCCACAACAATTCTTTTCGAGATACAACGTGTAGTTTTGGAGATACAAGCTAATTTTGTACGATGCGTTATTTCTTCTCGTAAAGAGTTTCCAATGCGTACGTATATGTCTTTACTCTGCAAAACTGTATTTCCTTATGAAGTGGTATTCTTACATATCCTTTCGAGAGAAAACTGTCCTGTGCCTTCTCTTTTGAGGCTACACACTTAGACATACACGCAACATGAAAGCTTTTCGACTTACAACGTGTTGTTTAGGAAAAACAAGATAATTTCGCACGATGCGGGATTTCCTTAAAACGTGATTTTCTGAAAAATTTTGACGAAAGAAAATTCTCCTTTTGGTTCTCTTTAGATGCTACATGTTAAGACGTACACGCCACAACAATTCTTTTCGAGATACAACGTGTAGTTTTGGAGATACAAGCTAATTTTGTACTATGCGTTATTTCTTCTCGTAAAGAGTTTCCAATGCGTATGTATATGTCTTTACTCTGCAAAACTGTATTTCCTTATGAAGTGGTATTCTTACATATCCTTTCGAGAGAAAACTGTCCTGTGCCTTCTCTTTTGAGGCTACACACTTAGACATACACGCAACATGAAAGCTTTTCGACTTACAAAGTGTTGTTTAGGAAAAACAAGATAATTTCGCACGATGCGGGATTTCCTTAAAACGTGTTTTTCTGAAAAATTTTGACGAAAGGAAATTCTCCTTTTGGTTCTCTTTAGATGCTCCATGTTAAGACGTACACGCCACAACAATTCTTTTCGAGATACAACGTGTAGTTTTGGAGATACAAGCTAATTTTGTACTATGCGTTATTTCTTCTCGTAAAGAGTTTCCAATGCGTACGTATATGTCTTTACTCTGCAAAACTGTATTTCCTTATGAAGTGGTATACTTACATATCCTTTCGAGAGAAAACTGTCCTGTGCCTTCTCTTTTGAGGCTACACACTTAGACAAACACGCAACATGAAAGCTTTTCGACTTACAACGTGTTGTTTAGGAAAAACAAGATAATTTCGCACGATGCGGGATTTCCTTAAAACGTGATTTTCTGAAAAATTTTGACGAAAGAAAATTCTCCTTTTGGTTCTCTTTAGATGCTACATGTTAAGACGTACACGCCACAACAATTCTTTTCGAGATACAACGTGTAGTTTTGGAGATACAAGCTAATTTTGTACGATGCGTTATTTCTTCTCGTAAAGAGTTTCCAATGCGTACGTATATGTCTTTACTCTGCAAAACTGTATTTCCTTATGAAGTGGTATTCTTACATATCCTTTCGAGAGAAAACTGTCCTGTGCCTTCTCTTTTGAGGCTACACACTTAGACATACACGCAACATGAAAGCTTTTCGACTTACAACGTGTTGTTTAGGAAAAACAAGATAATTTCGCATGATGCGGGATTTCCTTAAAACGTGATTTTCTGAAAAATTTTGACGAAAGAAAATTCTCCTTTTGGTTCTCTTTAGATGCTACATGTTAAGACGTACACGCCACAACAATTCTTTTCGAGATACAACGTGTAGTTTTGGAGATACAAGCTAATTTTGTACGATGCGTTATTTCTTCTCGTAAAGAGTTTCCAATGCGTACGTATATGTCTTTACTCTGCAAAACTGTATTTCCTTATGAAGTGGTATTCTTACATATCCTTTCGAGAGAAAACTGTCCTGTGCCTTCTCTTTTGAGGCTACACACTTAGACATACACGCAACATGAAAGCTTTTCGACTTACAACCTGTTGTTTAGGAAATACAAGATAATTTCGCACGATGCGGGATTTCCTTAAAACGTAATTTTCTGAAAAATTCTGACGAAAGAAAATTCTCCTTTTGGTTCTCTTTAGATGCTACATGTTAAGACGTACACGCCACAACAATTCTTTTCGAGATACAACGTGTAGTTTTGGAGATACAAGCTAATTTTGTACTATGCGTTATTTCTTCTCGTAAAGAGTTTCCAATGCGTACGTATATGTCTTTACTCTGCAAAACTGTATTTCCTTATGAAGTGGTATTCTTACATATCCTTTCGAGAGAAAACTGTCCTGTGCCTTCTCTTTTGAGGCTACACACTTAGACATACACGCAACATGAAAGCTTTTCGACTTACAACGTGTTGTTTAGGAAATACAAGATAATTTCGCACGATGCGGGATTTCCTTAAAACGTGATTTTCTGAAAAATTTTGACGAAAGAAAATTCTCCTTTTGGTTCTCTTTAGATGCTCCATGTTAAGACGTACACGCCACAACAATTATTTTCGAGATACAACGTGTAGTTTTGGAGATACAAGCTAATTTTGTACGATGCGTTATTTCTTCTCGTAAAGAGTTTCCAATGCGTACGTATATGTCTTTACTCTGCAAAACTGTATTTCCTTATGAAGTGGTATTCTTACATATCCTTTCGAGAGAAAACTGTCCTGTGCCTTCTCTTTTGAGGCTACACACTTAGACATACACGCAACATGAAAGCTTTTCGACTTACAACGTGTTGTTTAGGAAAAACAAGATAATTTCGCACGATGCGGGATTTCCTTAAAACGTGATTTTCTGAAAAATTTTGACGAAAGAAAATTCTCCTTTTGGTTCTCTTTAGATGCTACATGTTAAGACGTACACGCCACAACAATTCTTTTCGAGATACAACGTGTAGTTTTGGAGATACAAGCTAATTTTGTACGATGCGTTATTTCTTCTCGTAAAGAGTTTCCAATGCGTACGTATATGTCTTTACTCTGCAAAACTGTATTTCCTTATGAAGTTGTATTCTTACATATCCTTTCGAGAGAAAACTGTCCTGTGCCTTCTCTTTTGACGCTACACACTTAGACATACACGCAACATGAAAGCTTTTCGATTTACAACGTGTTGTTTAGGAAAAACAAGATAATTTCGCACGATGCGGGATTTCCTTAAAACGTGATTTTCTGAAAAATTTTGACGAAAGAAAATTCTCCTTTTGGTTCTCTTTAGATGCTACATGTTAAGACGTACACGCCACAACAATTCTTTTCGAGATACAACGTGTAGTTTTGGAGATACAAGCTAATTTTGTACGATGCGTTATTTCTTCTCGTAAAGAGTTTCCAATGCGTACGTATATGTCTTTACTCTGCAAAACTGTATTTCCTTATGAAGTGGTATTCTTACATATCCTTTCGAGAGAAAACTGTCCTGTGCCTTCTCTTTTGAGGCTACACACTTAGACATACACGCAACATGAAAGCTTTTCGACTTACAACGTGTTGTTTAGGAAAAACAAGATAATTTCGCACGATGCGGGATTTCCTTAAAACGTGATTTTCTGAAAAATTTTGACGAAAGAAAATTCTCCTTTTGGTTCTCTTTAGATGCTACATGTTAAGACGTACACGCCACAACAATTCTTTTCGAGATACAACGTGTAGTTTTGGAGATACAAGCTAATTTTGTACTATGCGTTATTTCTTCTCGTAAAGAGTTTTCAATGCGTACGTATATGTCTTTACTCTGCAAAACTGTATTTCCTTATGAAGTGGTATTCTTACATATCCTTTCGAGAGAAAACTGTCCTGTGCCTTCTCTTTTGAGGCTACACACTTAGACATACACGCAACATGAAAGCTTTTCGACTTACAACGTGTTGTTTAGGAAATACAAGATAATTTCGCACGATGCGGGATTTCCTTAAAACGTGATTTTCTGAAAAATTTTGACGAAAGAAAATTCTCCTTTTGGTTCTCTTTAGATGCTACATGTTAAGACGTACACGCCACAACAATTCTTTTCGAGATACAACGTGTAGTTTTGGAGATACAAGCTAATTTTGTACGATGCGTTATTTCTTCTCGTAAAGAGTTTCCAATGCGTACGTATATGTCTTTACTCTGCAAAACTGTATTTCCTTATGAAGTGGTATTCTTACATATCCTTTCGAGAGAAAACTGTCCTGTGCCTTCTCTTTTGAGGCTACACACTTAGACATACACGCAACATGAAAGCTTTTCGACTTACAACGTGTTGTTTAGGAAAAACAAGATAATTTCGCACGATGCGGGATTTCCTTAAAACGTGATTTTCTGAAAAATTTTGACGAAAGAAAATTCTCCTTTTGGTTCTCTTTAGATGCTACATGTTAAGACGTACACGCCACAACAATTCTTTTCGAGATACAACGTGTAGTTTTGGAGATACAAGCTAATTTTGTACGATGCGTTATTTCTTCTCGTAAAGAGTTTCCAATGCGTACGTATATGTCTTTACTCTGCAAAACTGTATTTCCTTATGAAGTGGTATTCTTACATATCCTTTCGAGAGAAAACTGTCCTGTGCCTTCTCTTTTGACGCTACACACTTAGACATACACGCAACATGAAAGCTTTTCGACTTACAACGTGTTGTTTAGGAAAAACAAGATAATTTCGCACGATGCGGGATTTCCTTAAAACGTGATTTTCTGAAAAATTTTGACCAAAGAAAATTCTCCTTTTGGTTCTCTTTAGATGCTACATGTTAAGACGTACACGCCACAACAATTCTTTTCGAGATACAACGTGTAGTTTTGGAGATACAAGCTAATTTTGTACTATGCGTTATTTCTTCTCGTAAAGAGTTTCAAATGTGTACGTATATGTCTTTACTCTGCAAAACTGTATTTCCTTATGAAGTGGTATTCTTACATATCCTTTCGAGAGAAAACTGTCCTGTGCCTTCTCTTTTGAGGCTACACACTTAGACATACACGCAACATGAAAGCTTTTCGACTTACAACGTGTTGTTTAGGAAAAACAAGATAATTTCGCACGATGCGGGATTTCCTTAAAACGTGATTTTCTGAAAAATTTTGACGAAAGAAAATTCTCCTTTTGGTTCTCTTTAGATGCTACATGTTAAGACGTACACGCCACAACAATTCTTTTCGAGATACAACGTGTAGTTTTGGAGATACAAGCTAATTTTGTACGATGCGTTATTTCTTCTCGTAAAGAGTTTCCAATGCGTACGTATATGTCTTTACTCTGCAAAACTGTATTTCCTTATGAAGTGGTATTCTTACATATCCTTTCGAGAGAAAACTGTCCTGTGCCTTCTCTTTTGAGGCTACACACTTAGACATACACGCAACATGAAAGCTTTTCGACTTACAACGTGTTGTTTAGGAAAAACAAGATAATTTCGCACGATGCGGGATTTCCTTAAAACGTGATTTTCTGAAAAATTTTGACGAAAGAAAATTCTCCTTTTGGTTCTCTTTAGATGCTACATGTTAAGACGTACACGCCACAACAATTCTTTTCGAGATACAACGTGTAGTTTTGGAGATACAAGCTAATTTTGTACGATGCGTTATTTCTTCTCGTAAAGAGTTTCCAATGCGTACGTATATGTCTTTACTCTGCAAAACTGTATTTCCTTATGAAGTGGTATTCTTACATATCCTTTCGAGAGAAAACTGTCCTGTGCCTTCTCTTTTGACGCTACACACTTAGACATACACGCAACATGAAAGCTTTTCGACTTACAACGTGTTGTTTAGGAAAAACAAGATAATTTCGCACGATGCGGGATTTCCTTAAAACGTGATTTTCTGAAAAATTTTGACGAAAGAAAATTCTCCTTTTGGTTCTCTTTAGATGCTACATGTTAAGACGTACACGCCACAACAATTCTTTTCGAGATACAACGTGTAGTTTTGGAGATACAAGCTAATTTTGTACTATGCGTTATTTCTTCTCGTAAAGAGTTTCCAATGCGTACGTATATGTCTTTACTCTGCAAAACTGTATTTCCTTATGAAGTGGTATTCTTACATATCCTTTCGAGAGAAAACTGTCCTGTGCCTTCTCTTTTGAGGCTACACACTTAGACATACACGCAACATGAAAGCTTTTCGACTTACAACGTGTTGTTTAGGAAAAACAAGATAATTTCGCACGATGCGGGATTTCCTTAAAACGTGATTTTCTGAAAAATTTTGACGAAAGAAAATTCTCCTTTTGGTTCTCTTTAGATGCTACATGTTAAGACGTACACGCCACAACAATTCTTTTCGAGATACAACGTGAAGTTTTGGAGATACAAGCTAATTTTGTACTATGCGTTATTTCTTCTCGTAAAGAGTTTCCAATGCGTACGTATATGTCTTTACTCTGCAAAACTGTATTTCCTTATGAAGTGGTATTCTTACATATCCTTTCGAGAGAAAACTGTCCTGTGCCTTCTCTTTTGAGGCTACACACTTAGACATACACGCAACATGAAAGCTTTTCGACTTACAACGTGTTGTTTAGGAAATACAAGATAATTTCGCACGATGCGGGATTTCCTTAAAACGTGATTTTCTGAAAAATTTTGACGAAAGAAAATTCTCCTTTTGGTTCTCTTTAGATGCTACATGTTAAGACGTACACGCCACAACAATTCTTTTCGAGATACAACGTGTAGTTTTGGAGATACAAGCTAATTTTGTACGATGCGTTATTTCTTCTCGTAAAGAGTTTCCAATGCGTACGTATATGTCTTTACTCTGCAAAACTGTATTTCCTTATGAAGTGGTATTCTTACATATCCTTTCGAGAGAAAACTGTCCTGTGCCTTCTCTTTTGAGGCTACACACTTAGACATACACGCAACATGAAAGCTTTTCGACTTACAACGTGTTGTTTAGGAAAAACAAGATAATTTCGCACGATGCGGGATTTCCTTAAAACGTGATTTTCTGAAAAATTTTGACGAAAGAAAATTCTCCTTTTGGTTCTCTTTAGATGCTACATGTTAAGACGTACACGCCACAACAATTCTTTTCGAGATACAACGTGTAGTTTTGGAGATACAAGCTAATTTTGTACGATGCGTTATTTCTTCTCGTAAAGAGTTTCCAATGCGTACGTATATGTCTTTACTCTGCAAAACTGTATTTCCTTATGAAGTGGTATTCTTACATATCCTTTCGAGAGAAAACTGTCCTGTGCCTTCTCTTTTGACGCTACACACTTAGACATACACGCAACATGAAAGCTTTTCGATTTACAACGTGTTGTTTAGGAAAAACAAGATAATTTCGCACGATGCGGGATTTCCTTAAAACGTGATTTTCTGAAAAATTTTGACGAAAGAAAATTCTCCTTTTGGTTCTCTTTAGATGCTACATGTTAAGACGTACACGCCACAACAATTCTTTTCGAGATACAACGTGTAGTTTTGGAGATACAAGCTAATTTTGTACGATGCGTTATTTCTTCTCGTAAAGAGTTTCCAATGCGTACGTATATGTCTTTACTCTGCAAAACTGTATTTCCTTATGAAGTGGTATTCTTACATATCCTTTCGAGAGAAAACTGTCCTGTGCCTTCTCTTTTGAGGCTACACACTTAGACATACACGCAACATGAAAGCTTTTCGACTTACAACGTGTTGTTTAGGAAAAACAAGATAATTTCGCACGATGCGGGATTTCCTTAAAACGTGATTTTCTGAAAAATTTTGACGAAAGAAAATTCTCCTTTTGGTTCTCTTTAGATGCTACATGTTAAGACGTACACGCCACAACAATTCTTTTCGAGATACAACGTGTAGTTTTGGAGATACAAGCTAATTTTGTACTATGCGTTATTTCTTCTCGTAAAGAGTTTCCAATGCGTACGTATATGTCTTTACTCTGCAAAACTGTATTTCCTTATGAAGTGGTATTCTTACATATCCTTTCGAGAGAAAACTGTCCTGTGCCTTCTCTTTTGAGGCTACACACTTAGACATACACGCAACATGAAAGCTTTTCGACTTACAACGTGTTGTTTAGGAAATACAAGATAATTTCGCACGATGCGGGATTTCCTTAAAACGTGATTTTCTGAAAAATTTTGACGAAAGAAAATTCTCCTTTTGGTTCTCTTTAGATGCTACATGTTAAGACGTACATGCCACAACAATTCTTTTCGAGATACAACGTGTAGTTTTGGAGATACAAGCTAATTTTGTACGATGCGTTATTTCTTCTCGTAAAGAGTTTCCAATGCGTACGTATATGTCTTTACTCTGCAAAACTGTATTTCCTTATGAAGTGGTATTCTTACATATCCTTTCGAGAGAAAACTGTCCTGTGCCTTCTCTTTTGACGCTACACACTTAGACATACACGCAACATGAAAGCTTTTCGACTTACAACGTGTTGTTTAGGAAAAACAAGATAATTTCGCACGATGCGGGATTTCCTTAAAACGTGATTTTCTGAAAAATTTTGACGAAAGAAAATTCTCCTTTTGGTTCTCTTTAGATGCTACATGTTAAGACGTACACGCCACAACAATTCTTTTCGAGATACAACGTGTAGTTTTGGAGATACAAGCTAATTTTGTACTATGTGTTGTTTCTTCTCGTAAAGAGTTTCCAATGCGTACGTATATGTCTTTACTCTGCAAAACTGTATTTCCTTATGAAGTGGTATTCTTACATATCCTTTCGAGAGAAAACTGTCCTGTGCCTTCTCTTTTGAGGCTACACACTTAGACATAGACGCAACATGAAAGCTTTTCGACTTACAACGTGTTGTTTAGGAAATACAAGATAATTTCGCACGATGCGGGATTTCCTTAAAACGTGATTTTCTGAAAAATTTTGACGAAAGAAAATTCTCCTTTTGGTTCTCTTTAGATGCTACATGTTAAGACGTACACGCCACAACAATTCTTTTCGAGATACAACGTGTAGTTTTGGAGATACAAGCTAATTTTGTACGATGCGTTATTTCTTCTCGTAAAGAGTTTCCAATGCGTACGTATATGTCTTTACTCTGCAAAACTGTATTTCCTTATGAAGTGGTATTCTTACATATCCTTTCGAGAGAAAACTGTCCTGTGCCTTCTCTTTTGAGGCTACACACTTAGACATACACGCAACATGAAAGCTTTTCGACTTACAACGTGTTGTTTAGGAAAAACAAGATAATTTCGCACGATGCGGGATTTCCTTAAAACGTGATTTTCTGAAAAATTTTGACGAAAGAAAATTCTCCTTTTGGTTCTCTTTAGATGCTACATGTTAAGACGTACACGCCACAACAATTCTTTTCGAGATACAACGTGTAGTTTTGGAGATACAAGCTAATTTTGTACGATGCGTTATTTCTTCTCGTAAAGAGTTTCCAATGCGTACGTATATGTCTTTACTCTGCAAAACTGTATTTCCTTATGAAGTGGTATTCTTACATATCCTTTCGAGAGAAAACTGTCCTGTGCCTTCTCTTTTGAGGCTACACACTTAGACATACACGCAACATGAAAGCTTTTCGACTTACAACGTGTTGTTTAGGAAAAACAAGATAATTTCGCACGATGCGGGATTTCCTTAAAACGTGATTTTCTGAAAAATTTTGACGAAAGAAAATTCTCCTTTTGGTTCTCTTTAGATGCTACATGTTAAGACGTACACGCCACAACAATTCTTTTCGAGATACAACGTGTAGTTTTGGAGATACAAGCTAATTTTGTACGATGCGTTATTTCTTCTCGTAAAGAGTTTCCAATGCGTACGTATATGTCTTTACTCTGCAAAACTGTATTTCCTTATGAAGTGGTATTCTTACATATCCTTTCGAGAGAAAACTGTCCTGTGCCTTCTCTTTTGAGGCTACACACTTAGACATACACGCAACATGAAAGCTTTTCGACTTACAACGTGTTGTTTAGGAAAAACAAGATAATTTCGCATGATGCGGGATTTCCTTAAAACGTGATTTTCTGAAAAATTTTGACGAAAGAAAATTCTCCTTTTGGTTCTCTTTAGATGCTACATGTTAAGACGTACACGCCACAACAATTCTTTTCGAGATACAACGTGTAGTTTTGGAGATACAAGCTAATTTTGTACGATGCGTTATTTCTTCTCGTAAAGAGTTTCCAATGCGTACGTATATGTCTTTACTCTGCAAAACTGTATTTCCTTATGAAGTGGTATTCTTACATATCCTTTCGAGAGAAAACTGTCCTGTGCCTTCTCTTTTGAGGCTACACACTTAGACATACACGCAACATGAAAGCTTTTCGACTTACAACCTGTTGTTTAGGAAATACAAGATAATTTCGCACGATGCGGGATTTCCTTAAAACGTGATTTTCTGAAAAATTCTGACGAAAGAAAATTCTCCTTTTGGTTCTCTTTAGATGCTACATGTTAAGACGTACACGCCACAACAATTCTTTTCGAGATACAACGTGTAGTTTTGGAGATACAAGCTAATTTTGTACTATGCGTTATTTCTTCTCGTAAAGAGTTTCCAATGCGTACGTATATGTCTTTACTCTGCAAAACTGTATTTCCTTATGAAGTGGTATTCTTACATATCCTTTCGAGAGAAAACTGTCCTGTGCCTTCTCTTTTGAGGCTACACACTTAGACATACACGCAACATGAAAGCTTTTCGACTTACAACGTGTTGTTTAGGAAATACAAGATAATTTCGCACAATGCGGGATTTCCTTAAAACGTGATTTTCTGAAAAATTTTGACGAAAGAAAATTCTCCTTTTGGTTCTCTTTAGATGCTCCATGTTAAGACGTACACGCCACAACAATTATTTTCGAGATACAACGTGTAGTTTTGGAGATACAAGCTAATTTTGTACGATGCGTTATTTCTTCTCGTAAAGAGTTTCCAATGCGTACGTATATGTCTTTACTCTGCAAAACTGTATTTCCTTATGAAGTGGTATTCTTACATATCCTTTCGAGAGAAAACTGTCCTGTGCCTTCTCTTTTGAGGCTACACACTTAGACATACACGCAACATGAAAGCTTTTCGACTTACAACGTGTTGTTTAGGAAAAACAAGATAATTTCGCACGATGCGGGATTTCCTTAAAACGTGATTTTCTGAAAAATTTTGACGAAAGAAAATTCTCCTTTTGGTTCTCTTTAGATGCTACATGTTAAGACGTACACGCCACAACAATTCTTTTCGAGATACAACGTGTAGTTTTGGAGATACAAGCTAATTTTGTACGATGCGTTATTTCTTCTCGTAAAGAGTTTCCAATGCGTACGTATATGTCTTTACTCTGCAAAACTGTATTTCCTTATGAAGTTGTATTCTTACATATCCTTTCGAGAGAAAACTGTCCTGTGCCTTCTCTTTTGACGCTACACACTTAGACATACACGCAACATGAAAGCTTTTCGATTTACAACGTGTTGTTTAGGAAAAACAAGATAATTTCGCACGATGCGGGATTTCCTTAAAACGTGATTTTCTGAAAAATTTTGACGAAAGAAAATTCTCCTTTTGGTTCTCTTTAGATGCTACATGTTAAGACGTACACGCCACAACAATTCTTTTCGAGATACAACGTGTAGTTTTGGAGATACAAGCTAATTTTGTACGATGCGTTATTTCTTCTCGTAAAGAGTTTCCAATGCGTACGTATATGTCTTTACTCTGCAAAACTGTATTTCCTTATGAAGTGGTATTCTTACATATCCTTTCGAGAGAAAACTGTCCTGTGCCTTCTCTTTTGAGGCTACACACTTAGACATACACGCAACATGAAAGCTTTTCGACTTACAACGTGTTGTTTAGGAAAAACAAGATAATTTCGCACGATGCGGGATTTCCTTAAAACGTGATTTTCTGAAAAATTTTGACGAAAGAAAATTCTCCTTTTGGTTCTCTTTAGATGCTACATGTTAAGACGTACACGCCACAACAATTCTTTTCGAGATACAACGTGTAGTTTTGGAGATACAAGCTAATTTTGTACTATGCGTTATTTCTTCTCGTAAAGAGTTTTCAATGCGTACGTATATGTCTTTACTCTGCAAAACTGTATTTCCTTATGAAGTGGTATTCTTACATATCCTTTCGAGAGAAAACTGTCCTGTGCCTTCTCTTTTGAGGCTACACACTTAGACATACACGCAACATGAAAGCTTTTCGACTTACAACGTGTTGTTTAGGAAATACAAGATAATTTCGCACGATGCGGGATTTCCTTAAAACGTGATTTTCTGAAAAATTTTGACGAAAGAAAATTCTCCTTTTGGTTCTCTTTAGATGCTACATGTTAAGACGTACACGCCACAACAATTCTTTTCGAGATACAACGTGTAGTTTTGGAGATACAAGCTAATTTTGTACGATGCGTTATTTCTTCTCGTAAAGAGTTTCCAATGCGTACGTATATGTCTTTACTCTGCAAAACTGTATTTCCTTATGAAGTGGTATTCTTACATATCCTTTCGAGAGAAAACTGTCCTGTGCCTTCTCTTTTGAGGCTACACACTTAGACATACACGCAACATGAAAGCTTTTCGACTTACAACGTGTTGTTTAGGAAAAACAAGATAATTTCGCACGATGCGGGATTTCCTTAAAACGTGATTTTCTGAAAAATTTTGACGAAAGAAAATTCTCCTTTTGGTTCTCTTTAGATGCTACATGTTAAGACGTACACGCCACAACAATTCTTTTCGAGATACAACGTGTAGTTTTGGAGATACAAGCTAATTTTGTACGATGCGTTATTTCTTCTCGTAAAGAGTTTCCAATGCGTACGTATATGTCTTTACTCTGCAAAACTGTATTTCCTTATGAAGTGGTATTCTTACATATCCTTTCGAGAGAAAACTGTCCTGTGCCTTCTCTTTTGAGGCTACACACTTAGACATACACGCAACATGAAAGCTTTTCGACTTACAACGTGTTGTTTAGGAAAAACAAGATAATTTCGCACGATGCGGGATTTCCTTAAAACGTGATTTTCTGAAAAATTTTGACCAAAGAAAATTCTCCTTTTGGTTCTCTTTAGATGCTACATGTTAAGACGTACACGCCACAACAATTCTTTTCGAGATACAACGTGTAGTTTTGGAGATACAAGCTAATTTTGTACTATGCGTTATTTCTTCTCGTAAAGAGTTTCAAATGTGTACGTATATGTCTTTACTCTGCAAAACTGTATTTCCTTATGAAGTGGTATTCTTACATATCCTTTCGAGAGAAAACTGTCCTGTGCCTTCTCTTTTGAGGCTACACACTTAGACATACACGCAACATGAAAGCTTTTCGACTTACAACGTGTTGTTTAGGAAAAACAAGATAATTTCGCACGATGCGGGATTTCCTTAAAACGTGATTTTCTGAAAAATTTTGACGAAAGAAAATTCTCCTTTTGGTTCTCTTTAGATGCTACATGTTAAGACGTACACGCCACAACAATTCTTTTCGAGATACAACGTGTAGTTTTGGAGATACAAGCTAATTTTGTACGATGCGTTATTTCTTCTCGTAAAGAGTTTCCAATGCGTACGTATATGTCTTTACTCTGCAAAACTGTATTTCCTTATGAAGTGGTATTCTTACATATCCTTTCGAGAGAAAACTGTCCTGTGCCTTCTCTTTTGAGGCTACACACTTAGACATACACGCAACATGAAAGCTTTTCGACTTACAACGTGTTGTTTAGGAAAAACAAGATAATTTCGCACGATGCGGGATTTCCTTAAAACGTGATTTTCTGAAAAATTTTGACGAAAGAAAATTCTCCTTTTGGTTCTCTTTAGATGCTACATGTTAAGACGTACACGCCACAACAATTCTTTTCGAGATACAACGTGTAGTTTTGGAGATACAAGCTAATTTTGTACGATGCGTTATTTCTTCTCGTAAAGAGTTTCCAATGCGTACGTATATGTCTTTACTCTGCAAAACTGTATTTCCTTATGAAGTGGTATTCTTACATATCCTTTCGAGAGAAAACTGTCCTGTGCCTTCTCTTTTGACGCTACACACTTAGACATACACGCAACATGAAAGCTTTTCGACTTACAACGTGTTGTTTAGGAAAAACAAGATAATTTCGCACGATGCGGGATTTCCTTAAAACGTGATTTTCTGAAAAATTTTGACGAAAGAAAATTCTCCTTTTGGTTCTCTTTAGATGCTACATGTTAAGACGTACACGCCACAACAATTCTTTTCGAGATACAACGTGTAGTTTTGGAGATACAAGCTAATTTTGTACTATGCGTTATTTCTTCTCGTAAAGAGTTTCCAATGCGTACGTATATGTCTTTACTCTGCAAAACTGTATTTCCTTATGAAGTGGTATTCTTACATATCCTTTCGAGAGAAAACTGTCCTGTGCCTTCTCTTTTGAGGCTACACACTTAGACATACACGCAACATGAAAGCTTTTCGACTTACAACGTGTTGTTTAGGAAAAACAAGATAATTTCGCACGATGCGGGATTTCCTTAAAACGTGATTTTCTGAAAAATTTTGACGAAAGAAAATTCTCCTTTTGGTTCTCTTTAGATGCTACATGTTAAGACGTACACGCCACAACAATTCTTTTCGAGATACAACGTGAAGTTTTGGAGATACAAGCTAATTTTGTACTATGCGTTATTTCTTCTCGTAAAGAGTTTCCAATGCGTACGTATATGTCTTTACTCTGCAAAACTGTATTTCCTTATGAAGTGGTATTCTTACATATCCTTTCGAGAGAAAACTGTCCTGTGCCTTCTCTTTTGAGGCTACACACTTAGACATACACGCAACATGAAAGCTTTTCGACTTACAACGTGTTGTTTAGGAAATACAAGATAATTTCGCACGATGCGGGATTTCCTTAAAACGTGATTTTCTGAAAAATTTTGACGAAAGAAAATTCTCCTTTTGGTTCTCTTTAGATGCTACATGTTAAGACGTACACGCCACAACAATTCTTTTCGAGATACAACGTGTAGTTTTGGAGATACAAGCTAATTTTGTACGATGCGTTATTTCTTCTCGTAAAGAGTTTCCAATGCGTACGTATATGTCTTTACTCTGCAAAACTGTATTTCCTTATGAAGTGGTATTCTTACATATCCTTTCGAGAGAAAACTGTCCTGTGCCTTCTCTTTTGAGGCTACACACTTAGACATACACGCAACATGAAAGCTTTTCGACTTACAACGTGTTGTTTAGGAAAAACAAGATAATTTCGCACGATGCGGGATTTCCTTAAAACGTGATTTTCTGAAAAATTTTGACGAAAGAAAATTCTCCTTTTGGTTCTCTTTAGATGCTACATGTTAAGACGTACACGCCACAACAATTCTTTTCGAGATACAACGTGTAGTTTTGGAGATACAAGCTAATTTTGTACGATGCGTTATTTCTTCTCGTAAAGAGTTTCCAATGCGTACGTATATGTCTTTACTCTGCAAAACTGTATTTCCTTATGAAGTGGTATTCTTACATATCCTTTCGAGAGAAAACTGTCCTGTGCCTTCTCTTTTGACGCTACACACTTAGACATACACGCAACATGAAAGCTTTTCGATTTACAACGTGTTGTTTAGGAAAAACAAGATAATTTCGCACGATGCGGGATTTCCTTAAAACGTGATTTTCTGAAAAATTTTGACGAAAGAAAATTCTCCTTTTGGTTCTCTTTAGATGCTACATGTTAAGACGTACACGCCACAACAATTCTTTTCGAGATACAACGTGTAGTTTTGGAGATACAAGCTAATTTTGTACGATGCGTTATTTCTTCTCGTAAAGAGTTTCCAATGCGTACCTATATGTCTTTACTCTGCAAAACTGTATTTCCTTATGAAGTGGTATTCTTACATATCCTTTCGAGAGAAAACTGTCCTGTGCCTTCTCTTTTGAGGCTACACACTTAGACATACACGCAACATGAAAGCTTTTCGACTTACAACGTGTTGTTTAGGAAAAACAAGATAATTTCGCACGATGCGGGATTTCCTTAAAACGTGATTTTCTGAAAAATTTTGACGAAAGAAAATTCTCCTTTTGGTTCTCTTTAGATGCTACATGTTAAGACGTACACGCCACAACAATTCTTTTCGAGATACAACGTGTAGTTTTGGAGATACAAGCTAATTTTGTACTATGCGTTATTTCTTCTCGTAAAGAGTTTCCAATGCGTACGTATATGTCTTTACTCTGCAAAACTGTATTTCCTTATGAAGTGGTATTCTTACATATCCTTTCGAGAGAAAACTGTCCTGTGCCTTCTCTTTTGAGGCTACACACTTAGACATACACGCAACATGAAAGCTTTTCGACTTACAACGTGTTGTTTAGGAAATACAAGATAATTTCGCACGATGCGGGATTTCCTTAAAACGTGATTTTCTGAAAAATTTTGACGAAAGAAAATTCTCCTTTTGGTTCTCTTTAGATGCTACATGTTAAGACGTACATGCCACAACAATTCTTTTCGAGATACAACGTGTAGTTTTGGAGATACAAGCTAATTTTGTACGATGCGTTATTTCTTCTCGTAAAGAGTTTCCAATGCGTACGTATATGTCTTTACTCTGCAAAACTGTATTTCCTTATGAAGTGGTATTCTTACATATCCTTTCGAGAGAAAACTGTCCTGTGCCTTCTCTTTTGACGCTACACACTTAGACATACACGCAACATGAAAGCTTTTCGACTTACAACGTGTTGTTTAGGAAAAACAAGATAATTTCGCACGATGCGGGATTTCCTTAAAACGTGATTTTCTGAAAAATTTTGACGAAAGAAAATTCTCCTTTTGGTTCTCTTTAGATGCTACATGTTAAGACGTACACGCCACAACAATTCTTTTCGAGATACAACGTGTAGTTTTGGAGATACAAGCTAATTTTGTACTATGTGTTGTTTCTTCTCGTAAAGAGTTTCCAATGCGTACGTATATGTCTTTACTCTGCAAAACTGTATTTCCTTATGAAGTGGTATTCTTACATATCCTTTCGAGAGAAAACTGTCCTGTGCCTTCTCTTTTGAGGCTACACACTTAGACATAGACGCAACATGAAAGCTTTTCGACTTACAACGTGTTGTTTAGGAAATACAAGATAATTTCGCACGATGCGGGATTTCCTTAAAACGTGATTTTCTGAAAAATTTTGACGAAAGAAAATTCTCCTTTTGGTTCTCTTTAGATGCTACATGTTAAGACGTACACGCCACAACAATTCTTTTCGAGATACAACGTGTAGTTTTGGAGATACAAGCTAATTTTGTACGATGCGTTATTTCTTCTCGTAAAGAGTTTCCAATGCGTACGTATATGTCTTTACTCTGCAAAACTGTATTTCCTTATGAAGTGGTATTCTTACATATCCTTTCGAGAGAAAACTGTCCTGTGCCTTCTCTTTTGAGGCTACACACTTAGACATACACGCAACATGAAAGCTTTTCGACTTACAACGTGTTGTTTAGGAAAAACAAGATAATTTCGCACGATGCGGGATTTCCTTAAAACGTGATTTTCTGAAAAATTTTGACGAAAGAAAATTCTCCTTTTGGTTCTCTTTAGATGCTACATGTTAAGACGTACACGCCACAACAATTCTTTTCGAGATACAACGTGTAGTTTTGGAGATACAAGCTAATTTTGTACGATGCGTTATTTCTTCTCGTAAAGAGTTTCCAATGCGTACGTATATGTCTTTACTCTGCAAAACTGTATTTCCTTATGAAGTGGTATTCTTACATATCCTTTCGAGAGAAAACTGTCCTGTGCCTTCTCTTTTGAGGCTACACACTTAGACATACACGCAACATGAAAGCTTTTCGACTGACAACGTGTTGTTTAGGAAAAACAAGATAATTTCGCACGATGCGGGATTTCCTTAAAACGTGATTTTCTGAAAAATTTTGACGAAAGAAAATTCTCCTTTTGGTTCTCTTTAGATGCTACATGTTAAGACGTACACGCCACAACAATTCTTTTCGAGATACAACGTGTAGTTTTGGAGATACAAGCTAATTTTGTACGATGCGTTATTTCTTCTCGTAAAGAGTTTCCAATGCGTACGTATATGTCTTTACTCTGCAAAACTGTATTTCCTTATGAAGTGGTATTCTTACATATCCTTTCGAGAGAAAACTGTCCTGTGCCTTCTCTTTTGAGGCTACACACTTAGACATACACGCAACATGAAAGCTTTTCGACTTACAACGTGTTGTTTAGGAAAAACAAGATAATTTCGCACGATGCGGGATTTCCTTAAAACGTGATTTTCTGAAAAATTTTGACGAAAGAAAATTCTCCTTTTGGTTCTCTTTAGATGCTACATGTTAAGACGTACACGCCACAACAATTCTTTTCGAGATACAACGTGTAGTTTCGGAGATACAAGCTAATTTTGTACTATGCGTTATTTCTTCTCGGAAAGAGTTTCCAATGCGTACGTATATGTCTTTACTCTGCAAAACTGTATTTCCTTATGAATTGGTATTCTTACATATCCTTTCGAGAGAAAACTGTCCTGTGCCTTCTCTTTTGAGGCTACACACTTAGACATACACGCAACATGAAAGCTTTTCGACTTACAACGTGTTGTTTAGGAAAAACAAGATAATTTCGCACGATGCGGGATTTCCTTAAAACGTGATTTTCTGAAAAATTTTGACGAAAGAAAATTCTCCTTTTGGTTCTCTTTAGATGCTACATGTTAAGACGTACACGCCACAACAATTCTTTTCGAGATACAACGTGTAGTTTTGGAGATACAAGCTAATTTTGTACGATGCGTTATTTCTTCTCGTAAAGAGTTTCCAATGCGTACGTATATGTCTTTACTCTGCAAAACTGTATTTCCTTATGAAGTGGTATTCTTACATATCCTTTCGAGAGAAAACTGTCCTGTGCCTTCTCTTTTGAGGCTACACACGTAGACATACACGCAACATGAAAGCTTTTCGACTTACAACGTGTTGTTTAGGAAAAACAAGATAATTTCGCACGATGCGGGATTTCCTTAAAACGTGATTTTCTGAAAAATTTTGACGAAAGAAAATTCTCCTTTTGGTTCTCTTTAGATGCTACATGTTAAGACGTACACGCCACAACAATTCTTTTCGAGATACAACGTGTAGTTTTGGAGATACAAGCTAATTTTGTACGATGCGTTATTTCTTCTCGTAAAGAGTTTCCAATGCGTACGTATATGTCTTTACTCTGCAAAACTGTATTTCCTTATGAAGTGGTATTCTTACATATCCTTTCGAGAGAAAACTGTCCTGTGCCTTCTCTTTTGAGGCTACACACTTAGACATACACGCAACATGAAAGCTTTTCGACTTACAACGTGTTGTTTAGGAAAAACAAGATAATTTCGCACGATGCGGGATTTCCTTAAAACGTGATTTTCTGAAAAATTTTGACGAAAGAAAATTCTCCTTTTGGTTCTCTTTAGATGCTACATGTTAAGACGTACACGCCACAACAATTCTTTTCGAGATACAACGTGTAGTTTTGGAGATACAAGCTAATTTTGTACTATGCGTTATTTCTTCTCGTAAAGAGTTTCCAATGCGTACGTATATGTCTTTACTCTGCAAAACTGTATTTCCTTATGAAGTGGTATTCTTACATATCCTTTCGAGAGAAAACTGTCCTGTGCCTTCTCTTTTGAGGCTACACACTTAGACATACACGCAACATGAAAGCTTTTCGACTTACAACGTGTTGTTTAGGAAATACAAGATAATTTCGCACGATGCGGGATTTCCTTAAAACGTGATTTTCTGAAAAATTTTGACGAAAGAAAATTCTCCTTTTGGTTCTCTTTAGATGCTACATGTTAAGACGTACACGCCACAACAATTCTTTTCGAGATACAACGTGTAGTTTTGGAGATACAAGCTAATTTTGTACGATGCGTTATTTCTTCTCGTAAAGAGTTTCCAATGCGTACGTATATGTCTTTACTCTGCAAAACTGTATTTCCTTATGAAGTGGTATTCTTACATATCCTTTCGAGAGAAAACTGTCCTGTGCCTTCTCTTTTGAGGCTACACACTTAGACATACACGCAACATGAAAGCTTTTCGACTTACAACGTGTTGTTTAGGAAAAACAAGATAATTTCGCACGATGCGGGATATCCTTAAAACGTGATTTTCTGAAAAATTTTGACGAAAGAAAATTCTCCTTTTGGTTCTCTTTAGATGCTACATGTTAAGACGTACATGCCACAACAATTCTTTTCGAGATACAACGTGTAGTTTTGGAGATACAAGCTAATTTTGTACGATGCGTTATTTCTTCTCGTAAAGAGTTTCCAATGCGTACGTATATGTCTTTACTCTGCAAAACTGTATTTCCTTATGAAGTGGTATTCTTACATATCCTTTCGAGAGAAAACTGTCCTGTGCCTTCTCTTTTGACGCTACACACTTAGACATACACGCAACATGAAAGCTTTTCGACTTACAACGTGTTGTTTAGGAAAAACAAGATAATTTCGCACGATGCGGGATTTCCTTAAAACGTGATTTTCTGAAAAATTTTGACGAAAGAAAATTCTCCTTTTGGTTCTCTTTAGATGCTACATGTTAAGACGTACACGCCACAACAATTCTTTTCGAGATACAACGTGTAGTTTTGGAGATACAAGCTAATTTTGTACTATGTGTTGTTTCTTCTCGTAAAGAGTTTCCAATGCGTACGTATATGTCTTTACTCTGCAAAACTGTATTTCCTTATGAAGTGGTATTCTTACATATCCTTTCGAGAGAAAACTGTCCTGTGCCTTCTCTTTTGAGGCTACACACTTAGACATAGACGCAACATGAAAGCTTTTCGACTTACAACGTGTTGTTTAGGAAATACAAGATAATTTCGCACGATGCGGGATTTCCTTAAAACGTGATTTTTTGAAAAATTTTGACGAAAGAAAATTCTCCGTTTGGTTCTCTTTAGATGCTACATGTTAAGACGTACACGCCACAACAATTCTTTTCGAGATACAACGTCTAGTTTTGGAGATACAAGCTAATTTTGTACGATGCGTTATTTCTTCTCGTAAAGAGTTTCCAATGCGTACGTATATGTCTTTACTCTGCAAAACTGTATTTCCTTATGAAGTGGTATTCTTACATATCCTTTCGAGAGAAAACTGTCCTGTGCCTTCTCTTTTGAGGCTACACACTTAGACATACACGCAACATGAAAGCTTTTCGACTTACAACGTGTTGTTTAGGAAAAACAAGATAATTTCGCACGATGCGGGATTTCCTTAAAACGTGATTTTCTGAAAAATTTTGACGAAAGAAAATTCTCCTTTTGGTTCTCTTTAGATGCTACATGTTAAGACGTACACGCCACAACAATTCTTTTCGAGATACAACGTGTAGTTTTGGAGATACAAGCTAATTTTGTACGATGCGTTATTTCTTCTCGTAAAGAGTTTCCAATGCGTACGTATATGTCTTTACTCTGCAAAACTGTATTTCCTTATGAAGTGGTATTCTTACATATCCTTTCGAGAGAAAACTGTCCTGTGCCTTCTCTTTTGAGGCTACACACTTAGACATACACGCAACATGAAAGCTTTTCGACTTACAACGTGTTGTTTAGGAAAAACAAGATAATTTCGCACGATGCGGGATTTCCTTAAAACGTGATTTTCTGAAAAATTTTGACGAAAGAAAATTCTCCTTTTGGTTCTCTTTAGATGCTACATGTTAAGACGTACACGCCACAACAATTCTTTTCGAGATACAACGTGTAGTTTTGGAGATACAAGCTAATTTTGTACGATGCGTTATTTCTTCTCGTAAAGAGTTTCCAATGCGTACGTATATGTCTTTACTCTGCAAAACTGTATTTCCTTATGAAGTGGTATTCTTACATATCCTTTCGAGAGAAAACTGTCCTGTGCCTTCTCTTTTGAGGCTACACACTTAGACATACACGCAACATGAAAGCTTTTCGACTTACAACGTGTTGTTTAGGAAAAACAAGATAATTTCGCACGATGCGGGATTTCCTTAAAACGTGATTTTCTGAAAAATTTTGACGAAAGAAAATTCTCCTTTTGGTTCTCTTTAGATGCTACATGTTAAGACGTACACGCCACAACAATTCTTTTCGAGATACAACGTGTAGTTTCGGAGATACAACCTAATTTTGTACTATGCATTATTTCTTCTCGGAAAGAGTTTCCAATGCGTACGTATATGTCTTTACTCTGCAAAACTGTATTTCCTTATGAATTGGTATTCTTACATATCCTTTCGAGAGAAAACTGTCCTGTGCCTTCTCTTTTGAGGCTACACACTTAGACATACACGCAACATGAAAGCTTTTCGACTTACAACGTGTTGTTTAGGAAAAACAAGATAATTTCGCACGATGCGGGATTTCCTTAAAACGTGATTTTCTGAAAAATTTTGACGAAAGAAAATTCTCCTTTTGGTTCTCTTTAGATGCTACATGTTAAGACGTACACGTCACAACAATTCTTTTCGAGATACAACGTGTAGTTTTGGAGATACAAGCTAATTTTGTACGATGCGTTATTTCTTCTCGTAAAGAGTTTCCAATGCGTACGTATATGTCTTTACTCTGCAAAACTGTATTTCCTTATGAAGTGGTATTCTTACATATCCTTTCGAGAGAAAACTGTCCTGTGCCTTCTCTTTTGAGGCTACACACGTAGACATACACGCAACATGAAAGCTTTTCGACTTACAACGTGTTGTTTAGGAAAAACAAGATAATTTCGCACGATGCGGGATTTCCTTAAAACGTGATTTTCTGAAAAATTTTGACGAAAGAAAATTCTCCTTTTGGTTCTCTTTAGATGCTACATGTTAAGACGTACACGCCACAACAATTCTTTTCGAGATACAACGTGTAGTTTTGGAGATACAAGCTAATATTGTACGATGCGTTATTTCTTCTCGTAAAGAGTTTCCAATGCGTACGTATATGTCTTTACTCTGCAAAACTGTATTTCCTTATGAAGTGGTATTCTTACATATCCTTTCGAGAGAAAACTGTCCTGTGCCTTCTCTTTTGAGGCTACACACTTAGACATACACGCAACATGAAAGCTTTTCGACTTACAACGTGTTGTTTAGGAAAAACAAGATAATTTCGCACGATGCGGGATTTCCTTAAAACGTGATTTTGTGAAAAATTTTGACGAAAGAAAATTCTCCTTTTGGTTCTCTTTAGATGCTACATGTTAAGACGTACATGCCACAACAATTCTTTTCGAGATACAACGTGTAGTTTCGGAGATACAAGCTAATTTTGTACTATGCGTTATTTCTTCTCGGAAAGAGTTTCCAATGCGTACGTATATGTCTTTACTCTGCAAAACTGTATTTCCTTATGAAGTGGTATTCTTACATATCCTTTCGAGAGAAAACTGTCCTGTGCCTTCTCTTTTGAGGCTACACACTTAGACATAGACGCAACGTGAAAGCTTTTCGACTTACAACGTGTTGTTTAGGAAAAACAAGATAATTTCGCACGATGCGGGATTTCCTTAAAACGTGATTTTCTGAAAAATTTTGACGAAAGAAAATTCTCCTTTTGGTTCTCTTTAGATGCTACATGTTAAGACGTACACGCCACAACAATTCTTTTCGAGATACAACGTGTAGTTTTGGAGATACAAGCTAATCTTGTACGATGCCTTATTTCTTCTCGTAAAGAGTTTCCAATGCGTACGTATATGTCTTTACTCTGCAAAACTGTATTTCCTTATGAAGTGGTATTCTTACATATCCTTTCGAGAGAAAACTGTCCTGTGCCTTCTCTTTTGAGGCTACACACTTAGACATACACGCAACATGAAAGCTTTTCGACTTACAACGTGTTGTTTAGGAAAAACAAGATAATTTCGCACGATGCGGGATTTCCTTAAAACGTGATTTTCTGAAAAATTTTGACGAAAGAAAATTCTCCTTTTGGTTCTCTTTAGATGCTACATGTTAAGACGTACACGCCACAACAATTCTTTTCGAGATACAACGTGTAGTTTTGGAGATACAAGCTAATTTTGTACGATGCGTTATTTCTTCTCGTAAAGAGTTTCCAATGCGTACGTATATGTCTTTACTCTGCAAAACTGTATTTCCTTATGAAGTGGTATTCTTACATATCCTTTCGAGAGAAAACTGTCCTGTGCCTTCTCTTTTGAGGCTACACACTTAGACATACACGCAACATGAAAGCTTTTCGACTTACAACGTGTTGTTTAGGAAAAACAAGATAATTTCGCACGATGCGGGATTTCCTTAAAACGTGATTTTCTGAAAAATTTTGACGAAAGAAAATTCTCCTTTTGGTTCTCTTTAGATGCTACATGTTAAGACGTACACGCCACAACAATTCTTTTCGAGATACAACGTGTAGTTTCGGAGATACAAGCTAATTTTGTACTATGCGTTATTTCTTCTCGGAAAGAGTTTCCAATGCGTACGTATATGTCTTTACTCTGCAAAACTGTATTTCCTTATGAAGTGGTATTCTTACATATCCTTTCGAGAGAAAACTGTCCTGTGCCTTCTCTTTTGAGGCTACACACTTAGACATACACGCAACATGAAAGCTTTTCGACTTACAACGTGTTGTTTAGGAAAAACAAGATAATTTCGCACGATGCGGGATTTCCTTAAAACGTGATTTTCTGAAAAATTTTGACGAAAGAAAATTCTCCTTTTGGTTCTCTTTAGATGCTACATGTTAAGACGTACACGCCACAACAATTCTTTTCGAGATACAACGTGTAGTTTTGGAGATACAAGCTAATTTTGTACGATGCGTTATTTCTTCTCGTAAAGAGTTTCCAATGCGTACGTATATGTCTTTACTCTGCAAAACTGTATTTCCTTATGAAGTGGTATTCTTACATATCCTTTCGAGAGAAAACTGTCCTGTGCCTTCTCTTTTGAGGCTACACACGTAGACATACACGCAACATGAAAGCTTTTCGACTTACAACGTGTTGTTTAGGAAAAACAAGATAATTTCGCACGATGCGGGATTTCCTTAAAACGTGATTTTCTGAAAAATTTTGACGAAAGAAAATTCTCCTTTTGGTTCTCTTTAGATGCTACATGTTAAGACGTACACGCCACAACAATTCTTTTCGAGATACAACGTGTAGTTTTGGAGATACAAGCTAATTTTGTACTATGCGTTATTTCTTCTCGTAAAGAGTTTCCAATGCGTACGTATATGTCTTTACTCTGCAAAACTGTATTTCCTTATGAAGTGGTATTCTTACATATCCTTTCGAGAGAAAACTGTCCTGTGCCTTCTCTTTTGAGGCTACACACTTAGACATACACGCAACATGAAAGCTTTTCGACTTACAACGTGTTGTTTAGGAAAAACAAGATAATTTCGCACGATGCGGGATTTCCTTAAAACGTGATTTTCTGAAAAATTTTGACGAAAGAAAATTCTCCTTTTGGTTCTCTTTAGATGCTACATGTTAAGACGTACACGCCACAACAATTCTTTTCGAGATACAACGTGTAGTTTTGGAGATACAAGCTAATATTGTACGATGCGTTATTTCTTCTCGTAAAGAGTTTCCAATGCGTACGTATATGTCTTTACTCTGCAAAACTGTATTTCCTTATGAAGTGGTATTCTTACATATCCTTTTGAGAGAAAACTGTCCTGTGCCTTCTCTTTTGAGGCTACACACTTAGACATACACGCAACATGAAAGCTTTTCGACTTACAACGTGTTGTTTAGGAAAAACAAGATAATTTCGCACGATGCGGGATTTCCTTAAAACGTGATTTTCTGAAAAATTTTGACGAAAGAAAATTCTCCTTTTGGTTCTCTTTAGATGCTACATGTTAAGACGTACACGCCACAACAATTCTTTTCGAGATACAACGTGTAGTTTCGGAGATACAAGCTAATTTTGTACTATGCGTTATTTCTTCTCGGAAAGAGTTTCCAATGCGTACGTATATGTCTTTACTCTGCAAAACTGTATTTCCTTATGAAGTGGTATTCTTACATATCCTTTCGAGAGAAAACTGTCCTGTGCCTTCTCTTTTGAGGCTACACACTTAGACATACACGCAACATGAAAGCTTTTCGACTTACAACGTGTTGTTTAGGAAAAACAAGATAATTTCGCACGATGCGGGATTTCTTTAAAACGTGATTTTCTGAAAAATTTTGACGAAAGAAAATTCTCCTTTTGGTTCTCTTTAGATGCTACATGTTAAGACGTACACGCCACAACAATTCTTTTCGAGATACAACGTGTAGTTTTGGAGATACAAGCTAATTTTGTACGATGCGTTATTTCTTCTCGTAAAGAGTTTCCAATGCGTACGTATATGTCTTTACTCTGCAAAACTGTATTTCCTTATGAAGTGGTATTCTTACATATCCTTTCGAGAGAAAACTGTCCTGTGCCTTCTCTTTTGAGGCTACACACGTAGACATACACGCAACATGAAAGCTTTTCGACTTACAACGTGTTGTTTAGGAAAAACAAGATAATTTCGCACGATGCGGGATTTCCTTAAAACGTGATTTTCTGAAAAATTTTGACGAAAGAAAATTCTCCTTTTGGTTCTCTTTAGATGCTACATGTTAAGACGTACACGCCACAACAATTCTTTTCGAGATACAACGTGTAGTTTTGGAGATACAAGCTAATTTTGTACGATGCGTTATTTCTTCTCGTAAAGAGTTTCCAATGCGTACGTATATGTCTTTACTCTGCAAAACTGTATTTCCTTATGAAGTGGTATTCTTACATATCCTTTCGAGAGAAAACTGTCCTGTGCCTTCTCTTTTGAGGCTACACACTTAGACATACACGCAACATGAAAGCTTTTCGACTTACAACGTGTTGTTTAGGAAAAACAAGATAATTTCGCACGATGCGGGATTTCCTTAAAACGTGATTTTCTGAAAAATTTTGACGAAAGAAAATTCTCCTTTTGGTTCTCTTTAGATGCTACATGTTAAGACGTACACGCCACAACAATTCTTTTCGAGATACAACGTGTAGTTTTGGAGATACAAGCTAATTTTGTACTATGCGTTATTTCTTCTCGGAAAGAGTTTCCAATGCGTACATATATGTCTTTACTCTGCAAAACTGTATTTCCTTATGAAGTGGTATTCTTACATATCCTTTCGAGAGAAAACTGTCCTGTGCCTTCTCTTTTGAGGCTACACACTTAGACATACACGCAACATGAAAGCTTTTCGACTTACAACGTGTTGTTTAGGAAAAACAAGATAATTTCGCACGATGCGGGATTTCCTTAAAACGTGATTTTCTGAAAAATTTTGACGAAAGAAAATTCTCCTTTTGGTTCTCTTTAGATGCTACATGTTAAGACGTACACGCCACAACAATTCTTTTCGAGATACAACGTGTAGTTTTGGAGATACAAGCTAATTTTGTACGATGCGTTATTTCTTCTCGTAAAGCGTTTCCAATGCGTACGTATATGTCTTTACTCTGCAAAACTGTATTTCCTTATGAAGTGGTATTCTTACATATCCTTTCGAGAGAAAACTGTCCTGTGCCTTCTCTTTTGAGGCTACACACTTAGACATACACGCAACATGAAAGCTTTTCGACTTACAACGTGTTGTTTAGGAAAAACAAGATAATTTCGCACGATGCGGGATTTCCTTAAAACATGATTTTCTGAAAAATTTCGACGAAAGAAAATTCTCCTTTTGGTTCTCTTTAGATGCTACATGTTAAGACGTACACGCCACAACAATTCTTTTCGAGATACAACGTGTAGTTTCGGAGATACAAGCTAATTTTGTACTATGCGTTATTTCTTCTCGGAAAGAGTTTCCAATGCGTACGTATATGTCTTTACTCTGCAAAACTGTATTTCCTTATGAAGTGGTATTCTTACATATCCTTTCGAGAGAAAACTGTCCTGTGCCTTCTCTTTTGAGGCTACACACTTAGACATACACGCAACATGAAAGCTTTTCGACTTACAACGTGTTGTTTAGGAAAAACAAGATAATTTCGCACGATGCGGGATTTCCTTAAAACGTGATTTTCTGAAAAATTTTGACAAAAGAAAATTCTCCTTTTGGTTCTCTTTAGATGCTACATGTTAAGACGTACACGCCACAACAATTCTTTTCGAGATACAACGTGTAGTTTCGGAGATACAAGCTAATTTTGTACTATGCGTTATTTCTTCTCGGAAAGAGTTTCCAATGCGTACGTATATGTCTTTACTCTGCAAAACTGTATTTCCTTATGAAGTGGTATTCTTACATATCCTTTCGAGAGAAAACTGTCCTGTGCCTTCTCTTTTGAGGCTACACACTTAGACATAGACGCAACATGAAAGCTTTTCGACTTACAACGTGTTGTTTAGGAAAAACAAGATAATTTCGCACGATGCGGGATTTCCTTAAAACGTGATTTTCTGAAAAATTTTGACGAAAGAAAATTCTCCTTTTGGTTCTCTTTAGATGCTACATGTTAAGACGTACACGCCACAACAATTCTTTTCGAGATACAACGTGTAGTTTTGGAGATACAAGCTAATTTTGTACGATGCGTTATTTCTTCTCGTAAAGAGTTTCCAATGCGTACGTATATGTCTTTACTCTGCAAAACTGTATTTCCTTATGAAGTGGTATTCTTACATATCCTTTCGAGAGAAAACTGTCCTGTGCCTTCTCTTTTGAGGCTACACACTTAGACATACACGCAACATGAAAGCTTTTCGACTTACAACGTGTTGTTTAGGAAAAACAAGATAATTTCGCACGATGCGGGATTTCCTTAAAACGTGATTTTCTGAAAAATTTTGACGAAAGAAAATTCTCCTTTTGGTTCTCTTTAGATGCTACATGTTAAGACGTACACGCCACAACAATTCTTTTCGAGATACAACGTGTAGTTTTGGAGATACAAGCTAATATTGTACGATGCGTTATTTCTTCTCGTAAAGAGTTTCCAATGCGTACGTATATGTCTTTACTCTGCAAAACTGTATTTCCTTATGAAGTGGTATTCTTACATATCCTTTCGAGAGAAAATTGTCCTGTGCCTTCTCTTTTGAGGCTACACACTTAGACATACACGCAACATGAAAGCTTTTCGACTTACAACGTGTTGTTTAGGAAAAACAAGATAATTTCGCACGATGCGGGATTTCCTTAAAACGTGATTTTCTGAAAAATTTTGACGAAAGAAAATTCTCCTTTTGGTTCTCTTTAGATGCTACATGTTAAGACGTACACGCCACAACAATTCTTTTCGAGATACAACGTGTAGTTTTGGAGATACAAGCTAATTTTGTACGATGCGTTATTTCTTCTCGTAAAGAGTTTCCAATGCGTACGTATATGTCTTTACTCTGCAAAACTGTATTTCCTTATGAAGTGGTATTCTTACATATCCTTTCGAGAGAAAACTGTCCTGTGCCTTCTCTTTTGAGGCTACACACTTAGACATACACGCAACATGAAAGCTTTTCGACTTACAACGTGTTGTTTAGGAAAAACAAGATAATTTCGCACGATGCGGGATTTCCTTAAAACGTGATTTTCTGAAAAATTTTGACGAAAGAAAATTCTCCTTTTGGTTCTCTTTAGATGCTACATGTTAAGACGTACACGCCACAACAATTCTTTTCGAGATACAACGTGTAGTTTTGGAGATACAAGCTAATTTTGTACGATGCGTTATTTCTTCTCGTAAAGAGTTTCGAATGCGTACGTATATGTCTTTACTCTGCAAAACTGTATTTCCTTATGAAGTGGTATTCTTACATATCCTTTCGAGAGAAAACTGTCCTGTGCCTTCTCTTTTGAGGCTACACACTTAGACATACACGCAACATGAAAGCTTTTCGACTTACAACGTGTTGTTTAGGAAAAACAAGATAATTTCGCACGATGCGGGATTTCCTTAAAACGTGATTTTCTGAAAAATTTTGACGAAAGAAAATTCTCCTTTTGGTTCTCTTTAGATGCTACATGTTAAGACGTACACGCCACAACAATTCTTTTCGAGATACAACGTGTAGTTTTGGAGATACAAGCTAATATTGTACGATGCGTTATTTCTTCTCGTAAAGAGTTTCCAATGCGTACGTATATGTCTTTACTCTGCAAAACTGTATTTCCTTATGAAGTGGTATTCTTACATATCCTTTCGAGAGAAAACTGTCCTGTGCCTTCTCTTTTGAGGCTACACACTTAGACATACACGCAACATGAAAGCTTTTCGACTTACAACGTGTTGTTTAGGAAAAACAAGATAATTTCGCACGATGCGGGATTTCCTTAAAACGTGATTTTCTGAAAAATTTTGACGAAAGAAAATTCTCCTTTTGGTTCTCTTTAGATGCTACATGTTAAGACGTACACGCCACAACAATTCTTTTCGAGATACAACGTGTAGTTTCGGAGATACAAGCTAATTTTGTACTATGCGTTATTTCTTCTCGGAAAGAGTTTCCAATGCGTACGTATATGTCTTTACTCTGCAAAACTGTATTTCCTTATGAAGTGGTATTCTTACATATCCTTTCGAGAGAAAACTGTCCTGTGCCTTCTCTTTTGAGGCTACACACTTAGACATACACGCAACATGAAAGCTTTTCGACTTACAACGTGTTGTTTAGGAAAAACAAGATAATTTCGCACGATGCGGGATTTCTTTAAAACGTGATTTTCTGAAAAATTTTGACGAAAGAAAATTCTCCTTTTGGTTCTCTTTAGATGCTACATGTTAAGACGTACACGCCACAACAATTCTTTTCGAGATACAACGTGTAGTTTTGGAGATACAAGCTAATTTTGTACGATGCGTTATTTCTTCTCGTAAAGAGTTTCCAATGCGTACGTATATGTCTTTACTCTGCAAAACTGTATTTCCTTATGAAGTGGTATTCTTACATATCCTTTCGAGAGAAAACTGTCCTGTGCCTTCTCTTTTGAGGCTACACACGTAGACATACACGCAACATGAAAGCTTTTCGACTTACAACGTGTTGTTTAGGAAAAACAAGATAATTTCGCACGATGCGGGATTTCCTTAAAACGTGATTTTCTGAAAAATTTTGACAAAAGAAAATTCTCCTTTTGGTTCTCTTTAGATGCTACATGTTAAGACGTACACGCCACAACAATTCTTTTCGAGATACAACGTGTAGTTTTGGAGATACAAGCTAATTTTGTACGATGCGTTATTTCTTCTCATAAAGAGTTTCCAATGCGTACGTATATGTCTTTACTCTGCAAAACTGTATTTCCTTATGAAGTGGTATTCTTACATATCCTTTCGAGTGAAAACTGTCCTGTGCCTTCTCTTTTGAGGCTACACACTTAGACATACACGCAACATGAAAGCTTTTCGACTTACAACGTGTTGTTTAGGAAAAACAAGATAATTTCGCACGATGCGGGATTTCCTTAAAACGTGATTTTCTGAAAAATTTTGACGAAAGAAAATTCTCCTTTTGGTTCTCTTTAGATGCTACATGTTAAGACGTACACGCCACAACAATTCTTTTCGAGATACAACGTGTAGTTTTGGAGATACAAGCTAATTTTGTACGATGCGTTATTTCTTCTCGTAAAGAGTTTCCAATGCGTACGTATATGTCTTTACTCTGCAAAACTGTATTTCCTTATGAAGTGGTATTCTTACATATCCTTTCGAGAGAAAACTGTCCTGTGCCTTCTCTTTTGAGGCTACACACGTAGACATACACGCAACATGAAAGCTTTTCGACTTACAACGTGTTGTTTAGGAAAAACAAGATAATTTCGCACGATGCGGGATTTCCTTAAAACGTGATTTTCTGAAAAATTTTGACGAAAGAAAATTCTCCTTTTGGTTCTCTTTAGATGCTACATGTTAAGACGTACACGCCACAACAATTCTTTTCGAGATACAACGTGTAGTTTTGGAGATACAAGCTAATTTTGTACTATGCGTTATTTCTTCTCGTAAAGAGTTTCCAATGCGTACGTATATGTCTTTACTCTGCAAAACTGTATTTCCTTATGAAGTGGTATTCTTACATATCCTTTCGAGAGAAAACTGTCCTGTGCCTTCTCTTTTGAGGCTACACACTTAGACATACACGCAACATGAAAGCTTTTCGACTTACAACGTGTTGTTTAGGAAAAACAAGATAATTTCGCACGATGCGGGATTTCCTTAAAACGTGATTTTCTGAAAAATTTTGACGAAAGAAAATTCTCCTTTTGGTTCTCTTTAGATGCTACATGTTAAGACGTACACGCCACAACAATTCTTTTCGAGATACAACGTGTAGTTTTGGAGATACAAGCTAATTTTGTACGATGCGTTATTTCTTCTCGTAAAGAGTTTCCAATGCGTACGTATATGTCTTTACTCTGCAAAACTGTATTTCCTTATGAAGTGGTATTCTTACATATCCTTTCGAGAGAAAACTGTCCTGTGCCTTCTCTTTTGAGGCTACACACTTAGACATACACGCAACATGAAAGCTTTTCGACTTACAACGTGTTGTTTAGGAAAAACAAGATAATTTCGCACGATGCGGGATTTCCTTAAAACATGATTTTCTGAAAAATTTCGACGAAAGAAAATTCTCCTTTTGGTTCTCTTTAGAGGCTACATGTTAAGACGAACACGCCACAACAATTCTTTTCGAGATACAACGTGTAGTTTTGGAGATACAAGCTAATTTTGTACTATGCGTTATTTCTTCTCGTAAAGAGTTTCCAATGCGTACGTATATGTCTTTACTCTGCAAAACTGTATTTCCTTATGAAGTGGTATTCTTACATATCCTTTCGAGAGAAAACTGTCCTGTGCCTTCTCTTTTGAGGCTACACACTTAGACATACACGCAACATGAAAGCTTTTCGACTTACAACGTGTTGTTTAGGAAAAACAAGATAATTTCGCACGATGCGGGATTTCCTTAAAACGTGATTTTCTGAAAAATTTTGACGAAAGAAAATTCTCCTTTTGGTTCTCTTTAGATGCTACATGTTAAGACGTACACGCCACAACAATTCTTTTCGAGATACAACGTGTAGTTTCGGAGATACAAGCTAATTTTGTACTATGCGTTATTTCTTCTCGGAAAGAGTTTCCAATGCGTACGTATATGTCTTTACTCTGCAAAACTGTATTTCCTTATGAAGTGGTATTCTTACATATCCTTTCGAGAGAAAACTGTCCTGTGCCTTCTCTTTTGAGGCTACACACTTAGACATACACGCAACATGAAAGCTTTTCGACTTACAACGTGTTGTTTAGGAAAAACAAGATAATTTCGCACGATGCGGGATTTCCTTAAAACGTGATTTTCTGAAAAATTTTGACGAAAGAAAATTCTCCTTTTGGTTCTCTTTAGATGCTACATGTGAAGACGTACACGCCACAACAATTCTTTTCGAGATACAACGTGTAGTTTTGGAGATACAAGCTAATTTTGTACGATGCGTTATTTCTTCTCGTAAAGAGTTTCCAATGCGTACGTATATGTCTTTACTCTGCAAAACTGTATTTCCTTATGAAGTGGTATTCTTACATATCCTTTCGAGAGAAAACTGTCCTGTGCCTTCTCTTTTGAGGCTACACACGTAGACATACACGCAACATGAAAGCTTTTCGACTTACAACGTGTTGTTTAGGAAAAACAAGATAATTTCGCACGATGCGGGATTTCCTTAAAACGTGATTTTCTGAAAAATTTTGACGAAAGAAAATTCTCCTTTTGGTTCTCTTTAGATGCTACATGTTAAGACGTACACGCCACAACAATTCTTTTCGAGATACAACGTGTAGTTTTGGAGATACAAGCTAATTTTGTACGATGCGTTATTTCTTCTCGTAAAGAGTTTCCAATGCGTACGTATATGTCTTTACTCTGCAAAACTGTATTTCCTTATGAAGTGGTATTCTTACATATCCTTTCGAGAGAAAACTGTCCTGTGCCTTCTCTTTTGAGGCTACACACTTAGACATACACGCAACATGAAAGCTTTTCGACTTACAACGTGTTGTTTAGGAAAAACAAGATAATTTCGCACGATGCGGGATTTCCTTAAAACGTGATTTTCTGAAAAATTTTGACGAAAGAAAATTCTCCTTTTGGTTCTCTTTAGATGCTACATGTTAAGACGTACACGCCACAACAATTCTTTTCGAGATACAACGTGTAGTTTTGGAGATACAAGCTAATTTTGTACGATGCGTTATTTCTTCTCGTAAAGAGTTTCCAATGCGTACGTATATGTCTTTACTCTGCAAAACTCTATTTCCTTATGAAGTGGTATTCTTACATATCCTTTCGAGAGAAAACTGTCCTGTGCCTTCTCTTTTGAGGCTACACACTTAGACATACACGCAACATGAAAGCTTTTCGACTTACAACGTGTTGTTTAGGAAAAACAAGATAATTTCGCACGATGCGGGATTTCCTTAAAACGTGATTTTCTGAAAAATTTTGACGAAAGAAAATTCTCCTTTTGGTTCTCTTTAGATGCTACATGTTAAGACGTACACGCCACAACAATTCTTTTCGAGATACAACGTGTAGTTTCGGAGATACAAGCTAATTTTGTACTATGCGTTATTTCTTCTCGGAAAGAGTTTCCAATGCGTACGTATATGTCTTTACTCTGCAAAACTGTATTTCCTTATGAAGTGGTATTCTTACATATCCTTTCGAGAGAAAACTGTCCTGTGCCTTCTCTTTTGAGGCTACACACGTAGACATACACGCAACATGAAAGCTTTTCGACTTACAACGTGTTGTTTAGGAAAAACAAGATAATTTCGCACGATGCGGGATTTCCTTAAAACGTGATTTTCTGAAAAATTTTGACGAAAGAAAATTCTCCTTTTGGTTCTCTTTAGATGCTACATGTTAAGACGTACACGCCACAACAATTCTTTTCGAGATACAACGTGTAGTTTTGGAGATACAAGCTAATTTTGTACTATGCGTTATTTCTTCTCGTAAAGAGTTTCCAATGCGTACGTATATGTCTTTACTCTGCAAAACTGTATTTCCTTATGAAGTGGTATTCTTACATATCCTTTCGAGAGAAAACTGTCCTGTGCCTTCTCTTTTGAGGCTACACACTTAGACATACACGCAACATGAAAGCTTTTCGACTTACAACGTGTTGTTTAGGAAAAACAAGATAATTTCGCACGATGCGGGATTTCCTTAAAACGTGATTTTCTGAAAAATTTTGACGAAAGAAAATTCTCCTTTTGGTTCTCTTTAGATGCTACATGTTAAGACGTACACGCCACAACAATTCTTTTCGAGATACAACGTGTAGTTTCGGAGATACAAGCTAATTTTGTACTATGCGTTATTTCTTCTCGGAAAGAGTTTCCAATGCGTACGTATATGTCTTTACTCTGCAAAACTGTATTTCCTTATGAAGTGGTATTCTTACATATCCTTTCGAGAGAAAACTGTCCTGTGCCTTCTCTTTTGAGGCTACACACTTAGACATACACGCAACATGAAAGCTTTTCGACTTACAACGTGTTGTTTAGGAAAAACAAGATAATTTCGCACGATGCGGGATTTCTTTAAAACGTGATTTTCTGAAAAATTTTGACGAAAGAAAATTCTCCTTTTGGTTCTCTTTAGATGCTACATGTTAAGACGTACACGCCACAACAATTCTTTTCGAGATACAACGTGTAGTTTTGGAGATACAAGCTAATTTTGTACGATGCGTTATTTCTTCTCGTAAAGAGTTTCCAATGCGTACGTATATGTCTTTACTCTGCAAAACTGTGTTTCCTTATGAAGTGGTATTCTTACATATCCTTTCGAGAGAAAACTGTCCTGTGCCTTCTCTTTTGAGGCTACACACGTAGACATACACGCAACATGAAAGCTTTTCGACTTACAACGTGTTGTTTAGGAAAAACAAGATAATTTCGCACGATGCGGGATTTCCTTAAAACGTGATTTTCTGAAAAATTTTGACGAAAGAAAATTCTCCTTTTGGTTCTCTTTAGATGCTACATGTTAAGACGTACACGCCACAACAATTCTTTTCGAGATACAACGTGTAGTTTTGGAGATACAAGCTAATTTTGTACGATGCGTTATTTCTTCTCGTAAAGAGTTTCCAATGCGTACGTATATGTCTTTACTCTGCAAAACTGTATTTCCTTATGAAGTGGTATTCTTACATATCCTTTCGAGAGAAAACTGTCCTGTGCCTTCTCTTTTGAGGCTACACACTTAGACATACACGCAACATGAAAGCTTTTCGACTTACAACGTGTTGTTTAGGAAAAACAAGATAATTTCGCACGATGCGGGATTTCCTTAAAACGTGATTTTCTGAAAAATTTTGACGAAAGAAAATTCTCCTTTTGGTTCTCTTTAGATGCTACATGTTAAGACGTACACGCCACAACAATTCTTTTCGAGATACAACGTGTAGTTTTGGAGATACAAGCTAATTTTGTACGATGCGTTATTTCTTCTCGTGAAGAGTTTCCAATGCGTACGTATATGTCTTTACTCTGCAAAACTGTATTTCCTTATGAAGTGGTATTCTTACATATCCTTTCGAGAGAAAACTGTCCTGTGCCTTCTCTTTTGAGGCTACACACTTAGACAAACACGCAACATGAAAGCTTTTCGACTTACAACGTGTTGTTTAGGAAAAACAAGATAATTTCGCACGATGCGGGATTTCCTTAAAACGTGATTTTCTGAAAAATTTTGACGAAAGAAAATTCTCCTTTTGGTTCTCTTTAGATGCTACATGTTAAGACGTACACGCCACAACAATTCTTTTCGAGATACAACGTGTAGTTTTGGAGATACAAGCTAATTTTGTACGATGCATTATTTCTTCTCGTAAAGAGTTTCCAATGCGTACGTATATGTCTTTACTCTGCAAAACTGTATTTCCTTATGAAGTGGTATTCTTACATATCCTTTCGAGAGAAAACTGTCCTGTGCCTTCTCTTTTGAGGCTACACACTTAGACATACACGCAACATGAAAGCTTTTCGACTTACAACGTGTTGTTTAGGAAAAACAAGATAATTTCGCACGATGCGGGATTTCCTTAAAACGTGATTTTCTGAAAAATTTTGACGAAAGAAAATTCTCCTTTTGGTTCTCTTTAGATGCTACATGTTAAGACGTACACGCCACAACAATTCTTTTCGAGATACAACGTGTAGTTTTGGAGATACAAGCTAATTTTGTACTATGCGTTATTTCTTCTCGTAAAGAGTTTCCAATGCGTACGTATATGTCTTTACTCTGCAAAACTGTATTTCCTTATGAAGTGGTATTCTTACATATCCTTTCGAGAGAAAACTGTCCTGTGCCTTCTCTTTTGAGGCTACACACTTAGACATACACGCAACATGAAAGCTTTTCGACTTACAACGTGTTGTTTAGGAAAAACAAGATAATTTCGCACGATGCGGGATTTCCATAAAACGTGATTTTCTGAAAAATTTTGACGAAAGAAAATTCTCCTTTTGGTTCTCTTTAGATGCTACATGTTAAGACGTACACGCCACAACAATTCTTTTCGAGATACAACGTGTAGTTTTGGAGATACAAGCTAATTTTGTACTATGCGTTATTTCTTCTCGTAAAGAGTTTCCAATGCGTACGTATATGTCTTTACTCTGCAAAACTGTATTTCCTTATGAAGTGGTATTCTTACATATCCTTTCGAGAGAAAACTGTCCTGTGCCTTCTCTTTTGAAGCTACACACTTAGACATACACGCAACATGAAAGCTTTTCGACTTACAACGTGTTGTTTAGGAAAAACAAGATAATTTCGCACGATGCGGGATTTCCTTAAAACGTGATTTTCTGAAAAATTTGACCAAAGAAAATTCTCCTTTTGGTTCTCTTTAGATGCTACATGTTAAGACGTACACGCCACAACAATTCTTTTCGAGATACAACGTGTAGTTTTGGAGATACAAGCTAATTTTGTACTATGCGTTATTTCTTCTCGTAAAGAGTTTCCAATGCGTACGTATATGTCTTTACTCTGCAAAACTGTATTTCCTTATGAAGTGGTATTCTTACATATCCTTTCGAGAGAAAACTGTCCTGTGCCTTCTCTTTTGAGGCTACACACTTAGACATACACGCAACATGAAAGCTTTTCGACTTACAACGTGTTGTTTAGGAAAAACAAGATAATTTCGCACGATGCGGGATTTCCTTAAAACGTGATTTTCTTAAAAATTTTGACGAAAGAAAATTCTCCTTTTGGTTCTCTTTAGATGCTACATGTTAAGACGTACACGCCACAACAATTCTTTTCGAGATACAACGTGTAGTTTTGGAGATACAAGCTAATTTTGTACGATGCGTTATTTCTTCTCGTAAAGAGTTTCCAATGCGTACGTATATGTCTTTACTCTGCAAAACTGTATTTCCTTATGAAGTGGTATTCTTACATATCCTTTCGAGAGAAAACTGTCCTGTGCCTTCTCTTTTGAGGCTATACACTTAGACATACACGCAACATGAAAGCTTTTCGACTTACAACGTGTTGTTTAGGAAAAACAAGATAATTTCGCACGATGCGGGATTTCCTTAAAACGTGATTTTCTGAAAAATTTTGACGAAAGAAAATTCTCCTTTTGGTTCTCTTTAGATGCTACATGTTAAGACGTACACGCCACAACAATTCTTTTCGAGATACAACGTGTAGTTTTGGAGATACAAGCTAATTTTGTACGATGCGTTATTTCTTCTCGTAAAGAGTTTCCAATGCGTACGTATATGTCTTTACTCTGCAAAACTGTATTTCCTTATGAAGTGGTATTCTTACATATCCTTTCGAGAGAAAACTGTCCTGTGCCTTCTCTTTTGAGGCTACACACTTAGACATACACGCAACATGAAAGCTTTTCGACTTACAACGTGTTGTTTAGGAAAAACAAGATAATTTCGCACGATGCGGGATTTCCTTAAAACGTGATTTTCTGAAAAATTTTGACGAAAGAAAATTCTCCTTTTGGTTCTCTTTAGATGCTACATGTTAAGACGTACACGCCACAACAATTCTTTTCGAGATACAACGTGTAGTTTTGGAGATACAAGCTAATTTTGTACGATGCGTTATTTCTTCTCGTAAAGAGTTTCCAATGCGTACGTATATGTCTTTACTCTGCAAAACTGTATTTCCTTATGAAGTGGTATTCTTACATATCCTTTCGAGAGAAAACTGTCCTGTGCCTTCTCTTTTGAGGCTACACACTTAGACATACACGCAACATGAAAGCTTTTCGACTTACAACGTGTTGTTTAGGAAAAACAAGATAATTTCGCACAATGCGGGATTTCCTTAAAACGTGATTTTCTGAAAAATTTTGACGAAAGAAAATTCTCCTTTTGGTTCTCTTTAGATGCTACATGTTAAGACGTACACGCCACAACAATTCTTTTCGAGATACAATGTGTAGTTTTGGAGATACAAGCTAATTTTGTACTATGCGTTATTTCTTCTCGTAAAGAGTTTCCAATGCGTACGTATATGTCTTTACTCTGCAAAACTGTATTTCCTTATGAAGTGGTATTCTTACATATCCTTTCGAGAGAAAACTGTCCTGTGCCTTCTCTTTTGAAGCTACACACTTAGACATACACGCAACATGAAAGCTTTTCGACTTACAACGTGTTGTTTAGGAAAAACAAGATAATTTCGCACGATGCGGGATTTCCTTAAAACGTGATTTTCTGAAAAATTTTGACGAAAGAAAATTCTCCTTTTGGTTCTCTTTAGATGCTACATGTTAAGACGTACACGCCACAACAATTCTTTTCGAGATACAATGTGTAGTTTTGGAGATACAAGCTAATTTTGTACTATGCGTTATTTCTTCTCGTAAAGAGTTTCCAATGCGTACGTATATGTCTTTACTCTGCAAAACTGTATTTCCTTATGAAGTGGTATTCTTATATATCCTTTCGAGAGAAAACTGTCCTGTGCCTTCTCTTTTGAGGCTACACACTTAGACATACACGCAACATGAAAGCTTTTCGACTTACAACGTGTTGTTTAGGAAAAACAAGATAATTTCGCAAGATGCGGGATTTCCTTAAAACGTGATTTTCTGAAAAATTTTGACGAAAGAAAATTCTCCTTTTTGTTCTCTTTAGATGCTACATGTTAAGACGTACACGCCACAACAATTCTTTTCGAGATACAACGTGTAGTTTTGGAGATACAATCTAATTTTGTACTATGCGTTATTTCTTCTCGTAAAGAGTTTCCAATGCGTACGTATATGTCTTTACTCTGCAAAACTGTATTTCCTTATGAAGTGGTATTCTTACATATCCTTTCGAGAGAAAACTGTCCTGTGCCTTCTCTTTTGAGGCTACACACTTAGACATAGACGCAACATGAAAGCTTTTCGACTTACAACGTGTTGTTTAGGAAAAACAAGATAATTTCGCACGATGCGGGATTTCCTTAAAACGTGATTTTCTGAAAAAATTTGACGAAAGAAAATTCTCCTTTTGGTTCTCTTTAGATGCTACATGTTAAGACGTACACGCCACAACAATTCTTTTCGAGATACAACGTGTAGTTTTGGAGATACAAGCTAATTTTGTACGATGCGTTATTTCTTCTCGTAAAGAGTTTCCAATGCGTACGTATATGTCTTTACTCTGCAAAACTGTATTTCCTTATGAAGTGGTATTCTTACATATCCTTTCGAGAGAAAACTGTCCTGTGCCTTCTCTTTTGAAGCTACACACTTAGACATACACGCAACATGAAAGCTTTTCGACTTACAACGTGTTGTTTAGGAAAAACAAGATAATTTCGCACGATGCGGGATTTCCTTAAAACGTGATTTTCTGAAAAATTTTGACGAAAGAAAATTCTCCTTTTGGTTCTCTTTAGATGCTACATGTTAAGACGTACACGCCACAACAATTCTTTTCGAGATACAACGTGTAGTTTTGGAGATACAAGCTAATTTTGTACTATGTGTTATTTCTTCTCGTAAAGAGTTTCCAATGCGTACATATATGTCTTTACTCTGCAAAACTGTATTTCCTTATGAAGTGGTATTCTTACATATCCTTTCGAGAGAAAACTGTCCTGTGCCTTCTCTTTTGAGGCTACACACTTAGACATACACGCAACATGAAAGCTTTTCGACTTACAACATGTTGTTTAGGAAAAACAAGATAATTTCGCACGATGCGGGATTTCCTTAAAACGTGATTTTCTGAAAAATTTTGACGAAAGAAAATTCTCCTTTTGGTTCTCTTTAGATGCTACATGTTAAGACGTACACGCCACAACAATTCTTTTCGAGATACAACGTGTAGTTTTGGAGATACAAGCTAATTTTGTACTATGCGTTATTTCTTCTCGTAAAGAGTTTCCAATGCGTACGTATATGTCTTTACTCTGCAAAACTGTATTTCCTTATGAAGTGGTATTCTTACATATCCTTTCGAGAGAAAACTGTCCTGTGCCTTCTCTTTTGAAGCTACACACTTAGACATACACGCAACATGAAAGCTTTTCGACTTACAACGTGTTGTTTAGGAAAAACAAGATAATTTCGCACGATGCGGGATTTCCTTAAAACGTGATTTTCTGAAAAATTTTGACCAAAGAAAATTCTCCTTTTGGTTCTCTTTAGATGCTACATGTTAAGACGTACACGCCACAACAATTCTTTTCGAGATACAACGTGTAGTTTTGGAGATACAAGCTAATTTTGTACTATGCGTTATTTCTTCTCGTAAAGAGTTTCCAATGCGTACGTATATGTCTTTACTCTGCAAAACTGTATTTCCTTATGAAGTGGTATTCTTACATATCCTTTCGAGAGAAAACTGTCCTGTGCCTTCTCTTTTGAGGCTACACACTTAGACATACACGCAACATGAAAGCTTTTCGACTTACAACGTGTTGTTTAGGAAAAACAAGATAATTTCGCACGATGCGGGATTTCCTTAAAACGTGATTTTCTTAAAAATTTTGACGAAAGAAAATTCTCCTTTTGGTTCTCTTTAGATGCTACATGTTAAGACGTACACGCCACAACAATTCTTTTCGAGATACAACGTGTAGTTTTGGAGATACAAGCTAATTTTGTACGATGCGTTATTTCTTCTCGTAAAGAGTTTCCAATGCGTACGTATATGTCTTTACTCTGCAAAACTGTATTTCCTTATGAAGTGGTATTCTTACATATCCTTTCGAGAGAAAACTGTCCTGTGCCTTCTCTTTTGAGGCTATACACTTAGACATACACGCAACATGAAAGCTTTTCGACTTACAACGTGTTGTTTAGGAAAAACAAGATAATTTCGCACGATGCGGGATTTCCTTAAAACGTGATTTTCTGAAAAATTTTGACGAAAGAAAATTCTCCTTTTGGTTCTCTTTAGATGCTACATGTTAAGACGTACACGCCACAACAATTCTTTTCGAGATACAACGTGTAGTTTTGGAGATACAAGCTAATTTTGTACGATGCGTTATTTCTTCTCGTAAAGAGTTTCCAATGCGTACGTATATGTCTTTACTCTGCAAAACTGTATTTCCTTATGAAGTGGTATTCTTACATATCCTTTCGAGAGAAAACTGTCCTGTGCCTTCTCTTTTGAGGCTACACACTTAGACATACACGCAACATGAAAGCTTTTCGACTTACAACGTGTTGTTTAGGAAAAACAAGATAATTTCGCACGATGCGGGATTTCCTTAAAACGTGATTTTCTGAAAAATTTTGACGAAAGAAAATTCTCCTTTTGGTTCTCTTTAGATGCTACATTTTAAGACGTACACGCCACAACAATTCTTTTCGAGATACAACGTGTAGTTTTGGAGATACAAGCTAATTTTGTACGATGCGTTATTTCTTCTCGTAAAGAGTTTCCAATGCGTACGTATATGTCTTTACTCTGCAAAACTGTATTTCCTTATGAAGTGGTATTCTTACATATCCTTTCGAGAGAAAACTGTCCTGTGCCTTCTCTTTTGAGGCTACACACTTAGACATACACGCAACATGAAAGCTTTTCGACTTACAACGTGTTGTTTAGGAAAAACAAGATAATTTCGCACAATGCGGGATTTCCTTAAAACGTGATTTTCTGAAAAATTTTGACGAAAGAAAATTCTCCTTTTGGTTCTCTTTAGATGCTACATGTTAAGACGTACACGCCACAACAATTCTTTTCGAGATACAATGTGTAGTTTTGGAGATACAAGCTAATTTTGTACTATGCGTTATTTCTTCTCGTAAAGAGTTTCCAATGCGTACGTATATGTCTTTACTCTGCAAAACTGTATTTCCTTATGAAGTGGTATTCTTACATATCCTTTCGAGAGAAAACTGTCCTGTGCCTTCTCTTTTGAAGCTACACACTTAGACATACACGCAACATGAAAGCTTTTCGACTTACAACGTGTTGTTTAGGAAAAACAAGATAATTTCGCACGATGCGGGATTTCCTTAAAACGTGATTTTCTGAAAAATTTTGACGAAAGAAAATTCTCCTTTTGGTTCTCTTTAGATGCTACATGTTAAGACGTACACGCCACAACAATTCTTTTCGAGATACAATGTGTAGTTTTGGAGATACAAGCTAATTTTGTACTATGCGTTATTTCTTCTCGTAAAGAGTTTCCAATGCGTACGTATATGTCTTTACTCTGCAAAACTGTATTTCCTTATGAAGTGGTATTCTTACATATCCTTTCGAGAGAAAACTGTCCTGTGCCTTCTCTTTTGAGGCTACACACTTAGACATACACGCAACATGAAAGCTTTTCGACTTACAACGTGTTGTTTAGGAAAAACAAGATAATTTCGCACGATGCGGGATTTCCTTAAAACGTGATTTTCTTAAAAATTTTGACGAAAGAAAATTCTCCTTTTGGTTCTCTTTAGATGCTACATGTTAAGACGTACACGCCACAACAATTCTTTTCGAGATACAACGTGTAGTTTTGGAGATACAAGCTAATTTTGTACGATGCGTTATTTCTTCTCGTAAAGAGTTTCCAATGCGTACGTATATGTCTTTACTCTGCAAAACTGTATTTCCTTATGAAGTGGTATTCTTACATATCCTTTCGAGAGAAAACTGTCCTGTGCCTTCTCTTTTGAGGCTATACACTTAGACATACACGCAACATGAAAGCTTTTCGACTTACAACGTGTTGTTTAGGAAAAACAAGATAATTTCGCACGATGCGGGATTTCCTTAAAACGTGATTTTCTGAAAAATTTTGACGAAAGAAAATTCTCCTTTTGGTTCTCTTTAGATGCTACATGTTAAGACGTACACGCCACAACAATTCTTTTCGAGATACAACGTGTAGTTTTGGAGATACAAGCTAATTTTGTACGATGCGTTATTTCTTCTCGTAAAGAGTTTCCAATGCGTACGTATATGTCTTTACTCTGCAAAACTGTATTTCCTTATGAAGTGGTATTCTTACATATCCTTTCGAGAGAAAACTGTCCTGTGCCTTCTCTTTTGAGGCTACACACTTAGACATACACGCAACATGAAAGCTTTTCGACTTACAACGTGTTGTTTAGGAAAAACAAGATAATTTCGCACGATGCGGGATTTCCTTAAAACGTGATTTTCTGAAAAATTTTGACGAAAGAAAATTCTCCTTTTGGTTCTCTTTAGATGCTACATTTTAAGACGTACACGCCACAACAATTCTTTTCGAGATACAACGTGTAGTTTTGGAGATACAAGCTAATTTTGTACGATGCGTTATTTCTTCTCGTAAAGAGTTTCCAATGCGTACGTATATGTCTTTACTCTGCAAAACTGTATTTCCTTATGAAGTGGTATTCTTACATATCCTTTCGAGAGAAAACTGTCCTGTGCCTTCTCTTTTGAGGCTACACACTTAGACATACACGCAACATGAAAGCTTTTCGACTTACAACGTGTTGTTTAGGAAAAACAAGATAATTTCGCACAATGCGGGATTTCCTTAAAACGTGATTTTCTGAAAAATTTTGACGAAAGAAAATTCTCCTTTTGGTTCTCTTTAGATGCTACATGTTAAGACGTACACGCCACAACAATTCTTTTCGAGATACAATGTGTAGTTTTGGAGATACAAGCTAATTTTGTACTATGCGTTATTTCTTCTCGTAAAGAGTTTCCAATGCGTACGTATATGTCTTTACTCTGCAAAACTGTATTTCCTTATGAAGTGGTATTCTTACATATCCTTTCGAGAGAAAACTGTCCTGTGCCTTCTCTTTTGAAGCTACACACTTAGACATACACGCAACATGAAAGCTTTTCGACTTACAACGTGTTGTTTAGGAAAAACAAGATAATTTCGCACGATGCGGGATTTCCTTAAAACGTGATTTTCTGAAAAATTTTGACGAAAGAAAATTCTCCTTTTGGTTCTCTTTAGATGCTACATGTTAAGACGTACACGCCACAACAATTCTTTTCGAGATACAATGTGTAGTTTTGGAGATACAAGCTAATTTTGTACTATGCGTTATTTCTTCTCGTAAAGAGTTTCCAATGCGTACGTATATGTCTTTACTCTGCAAAACTGTATTTCCTTATGAAGTGGTATTCTTACATATCCTTTCGAGAGAAAACTGTCCTGTGCCTTCTCTTTTGAGGCTACACACTTAGACATACACGCAACATGAAAGCTTTTCGACTTACAACGTGTTGTTTAGGAAAAACAAGATAATTTCGCAAGATGCGGGATTTCCTTAAAACGTGATTTTCTGAAAAATTTTGACGAAAGAAAATTCTCCTTTTTGTTCTCTTTAGATGCTACATGTTAAGACGTACACGCCACAACAATTCTTTTCGAGATACAACGTGTAGTTTTGGAGATACAATCTAATTTTGTACTATGCGTTATTTCTTCTCGTAAAGAGTTTCCAATGCGTACGTATATGTCTTTACTCTGCAAAACTGTATTTCCTTATGAAGTGGTATTCTTACATATCCTTTCGAGAGAAAACTGTCCTGTGCCTTCTCTTTTGAGGCTACACACTTAGACATAGACGCAACATGAAAGCTTTTCGACTTACAACGTGTTGTTTAGGAAAAACAAGATAATTTCGCACGATGCGGGATTTCCTTAAAACGTGATTTTCTGAAAAATTTTGACGAAAGAAAATTCTCCTTTTGGTTCTCTTTAGATGCTACATGTTAAGACGTACACGCCACAACAATTCTTTTCGAGATACAACGTGTAGTTTTGGAGATACAAGCTAATTTTGTACGATGTGTTATTTCTTCTCGTAAAGAGTTTCCAATGCGTACGTATATGTCTTTACTCTGCAAAACTGTATTTCCTTATGAAGTGGTATTCTTACATATCCTTTCTAGAGAAAACTGTCCTGTGCCTTCTCTTTTGAGGCTACACACTTAGACATACACGCAACATGAAAGCTTTTCGACTTACAACGTGTTGTTTAGGAAAAACAAGATAATTTCGCACGATGCGGGATTTCCTTAAAACGTGATTTTTTGAAAAATTTTGACGAAAGAAAATTCTCCTTTTGGTTCTCTTTAGATGCTACATGTTAAGACGTACACGCCACAACAATTCTTTTCGAGATACAACGTGTAGTTTTGGAGATACAAGCTAATTTTGTACGATGCGTTATTTCTTCTCGTAAAGAGTTTCCAATGCGTACGTATATGTCTTTACTCAGCAAAACTGTATTTCCTTATGAAGTGGTATTCTTACATATCCTTTCGAGAGAAAACTGTCCTGTGCCTTCTCTTTTGAGGCTACACACTTAGACATACACGCAACATGAAAGCTTTTCGACTTACAACGTGTTGTTTAGGAAAAACAAGATAATTTCGCACGATGCGGGATTTCCTTAAAACGTGATTTTCTGAAAAATTTTGACGAAAGAAAATTCTCCTTTTGGTTCTCTTTAGATGCTACATGTTAAGACGTACACGCCACAACAATTCTTTTCGAGATACAACGTGTAGTTTTGGAGATACAAGCTAATTTTGTACGATGCGTTATTTCTTCTCGTAAAGAGTTTCCAATGCGTACGTATATGTCTTTACTCTGCAAAACTGTATTTCCTTATGAAGTGGTATTCTTACATATCCTTTCGAGAGAAAACTGTCCTGTGCCTTCTCTTTTGAGGCTACACACTTAGACATACACGCAACATGAAAGCTTTTCGACTTACAACGTGTTGTTTAGGAAAAACAAGATAATTTCGCACGATGCGGGATTTCCTTAAAACGTGATTTTCTGAAAAATTTTGACGAAAGAAAATTCTCCTTTTGGTTCTCTTTAGATGCTACATGTTAAGACGTACACGCCACAACAATTCTTTTCGAGATACATCGTGTAGTTTTGGAGATACAAGCTAATTTTGTACGATGCGTTATTTCTTCTCGTAAAGAGTTTCCAATGCGTACGTATATGTCTTTACTCTGCAAAACTCTATTTCCTTATGAAGTGGTATTCTTACATATCCTTTCGAGAGAAAACTGTCCTGTGCCTTCTCTTTTGAGGCTACACACTTAGACATACACGCAACATGAAAGCTTTTCGACTTACAACGTGTTGTTTAGGAAAAACAAGATAATTTCGCACGATGCGGGATTGCCTTAAAACGTGATTTTCTGAAAAATTTTGACAAAAGAAAATTCTCCTTTTGGTTCTCTTTAGATGCTACATGTTAAGACGTACACGCCACAACAATTCTTTTCGAGATACAACGTGTAGTTTTGGAGATACAAGCTAATTTTGTACGATGCGTTATTTCTTCTCGTAAAGAGTTTCCAATGCGTACGTATATGTCTTTACTCTGCTAAACTGTATTTCCTTATGAAGTGGTATTCTTACATATCCTTTCGAGAGAAAACTGTCCTGTGCCTTCTCTTTTGAGGCTACACACTTAGACATACACGCAACATGAAAGCTTTTCGACTTACAACGTGTTGTTTAGGAAAAACAAGATAATTTCGCACGATGCGGGATTTCCTTAAAACGTGATTTTCTGAAAAATTTTGACGAAAGAAAATTCTCCTTTTGGTTCTCTTTAGATGCTCCATGTTAAGACGTACACGCCACAACAATTCTTTTCGAGATAAAACGTGTAGTTTTGGAGATACAAGCTAATTTTGTACTATGCGTTATTTCTTCTCGTAAAGAGTTTCCAATGCGTACGTATATGTCTTTACTCTGCAAAACTGTATTTCCTTATGAAGTGGTATTCTTACATATCCTTTCGAGAGAAAACTGTCCTGTGCCTTCTCTTTTGAGGCTACACACTTAGACATACACGCAACATGAAAGCTTTTCGACTTACAACGTGTTGTTTAGGAAAAACAAGATAATTTCGCATGATGCGGGATTTCCTTAAAACGTGATTTTCTGAAAAATTTTGACGAAAGAAAATTCTCCTTTTGGTTCTCTTTAGATGCTACATGTTAAGACGTACACGCCACAACAATTCTTTTCGAGATACAACGTGTAGTTTTGGAGATACAAGCTAATTTTGTACGATGCGTTATTTCTTCTCGTAAAGAGTTTCCAATGCGTACGTATATGTCTTTACTCTGCAAAACTGTATTTCCTTATGAAGTGGTGTTCTTACATATCCTTTCGAGAGAAAACTGTCCTGTGCCTTCTCTTTTGAAGCTACACACTTAGACATACACGCAACATGAAAGCTTTTCGACTTACAACGTGTTGTTTAGGAAAAACAAGATAATTTCGCACGATGCGGGATTTCCTTAAAACGTGATTTTCTGAAAAATTTTGACGAAAGAAAATTCTCCTTTTGGTTCTCTTTAGATGCTACATGTTAAGACGTACACGCCACAACAATTCTTTTCGAGATACAACGTGTAGTTTTGGAGATACAAGCTAATTTTGTACTATGCGTTATTTCTTCTCGTAAAGAGTTTCCAATGCGTACGTATATGTCTTTACTCTGCAAAACTGTATTTCCTTATGAAGTGGTATTCTTACATATCCTTTCGAGAGAAAACTGTCCTGTGCCTTCTCTTTTGAGGCTACACACTTAGACATACACGCAACATGAAAGCTTTTCGACTTACAACGTGTTGTTTAGGAAAAACAAGATAATTTCGCACGATGCGGGATTTCCTTAAAACGTGATTTTCTGAAAAATTTTGACGAAAGAAAATTCTCCTTTTGGTTCTCTTTAGATGCTACATGTTAAGACGTACACGCCACAACAATTCTTTTCGAGATACAACGTGTAGTTTTGGAGATACAAGCTAATTTTGTACGATGCGTTATTTCTTCTCGTAAAGAGTTTCCAATGCGTACGTATATGTCTTTACTCTGCAAAACTGTATTTCCTTATGAAGTGGTATTCTTACATATCCTTTCGAGAGAAAACTGTCCTGTGCCTTCTCTTTTGAGGCTACACACTTAGACATACACGCAACATGAAAGCTTTTCGACTTACAACGTGTTGTTTAGGAAAAACAAGATAATTTCGCATGATGCGGGATTTCCTTAAAACGTGATTTTCTGAAAAATTTTGACGAAAGAAAATTCTCCTTTTGGTTCTCTTTAGATGCTACATGTTAAGACGTACACGCCACAACAATTCTTTTCGAGATACAACGTGTAGTTTTGGAGATACAAGCTAATTTTGTATGATGCGTTATTTCTTCTCGTAAAGAGTTTCCAATGCGTACGTATATGTCTTTACTCTGCAAAACTGTATTTCCTTATGAAGTGGTATTCTTACATATCCTTTCGAGAGAAAACTGTCCTGTGCCTTCTCTTTTGAGGCTACACACTTAGACATACACGCAACATGAAAGCTTTTCGACTTACAACGTGTTGTTTAGGAAAAACAAGATAATTTCGCACGATGCGGGATTTCCTTAAAACGTGATTTTCTTAAAAATTTTGACGAAAGAAAATTCTCCTTTTGGTTCTCTTTAGATGCTACATGTTAAGACGTACACGCCACAACAATTCTTTTCGAGATACAACGTGTAGTTTTGGAGATACAAGCTAATTTTGTACGATGCGTTATTTCTTCTCGTAAAGAGTTTCCAATGCGTACGTATATGTCTTTACTCTGCAAAACTGTATTTCCTTATGAAGTGGTATTCTTACATATCCTTTCGAGAGAAAACTGTCCTGTGCCTTCTCTTTTGAGGCTATACACTTAGACATACACGCAACATGAAAGCTTTTCGACTTACAACGTGTTGTTTAGGAAAAACAAGATAATTTCGCACGATGCGGGATTTCCTTAAAACGTGATTTTCTGAAAAATTTTGACGAAAGAAAATTCTCCTTTTGGTTCTCTTTAGATGCTACATGTTAAGACGTACACGCCACAACAATTCTTTTCGAGATACAACGTGTAGTTTTGGAGATACAAGCTAATTTTGTACTATGCGTTATTTCTTCTCGTAAAGAGTTTCCAATGCGTACATATATGTCTTTACTCTGCAAAACTGTATTTCCTTATGAAGTGGTATTCTTACATATCCTTTCGAGAGAAAACTGTCCTGTGCCTTCTCTTTTGAGGCTACACACTTAGACATACACGCAACATGAAAGCTTTTCGACTTACAACGTGTTGTTTAGGAAAAACAAGATAATTTCGCACGATGCGGGATTTCCTTAAAACGTGATTTTCTGAAAAATTTTGACGAAAGAAAATTCTCCTTTTGGTTCTCTTTAGATGCTACATGTTAAGACGTACACGCCACAACAATTCTTTTCGACATACAACGTGTAGTTTTGGAGATACAAGCTAATTTTGTACGATGCGTTATTTCTTCTCGTAAAGAGTTTCCAATGCGTACGTATATGTCTTTACTCTGCAAAACTGTATTTCCTTATGAAGTGGTATTCTTACATATCCTTTGGAGAGAAAACTGTCCTGTGCCTTCTCTTTTGAGGCTACACACTTAGACATACACGCAACATGAAAGCTTTTCGACTTACAACGTGTTGTTTAGGAAAAACAAGATAATTTCGCACGATGCGGGATTTCCTTAAAACGTGATTTTCTGAAAAATTTTGACGAAAGAAAATTCTCCTTTTGGTTCTCTTTAGATGCTACATGTTAAGACGTACACGCCACAACAATTCTTTTCGAGATACAACGTGTAGTTTTGGAGATACAATCTAATTTTGTACTATGCGTTATTTCTTCTCGTAAAGAGTTTCCAATGCGTACGTATATGTCTTTACTCTGCAAAACTGTATTTCCTTATGAAGTGGTATTCTTACATATCCTTTCGAGAGAAAACTGTCCTGTGCCTTCTCTTTTGAGGCTACACACTTAGACATACACGCAACATGAAAGCTTTTCGACTTACAACGTGTTGTTTAGGAAAAACAAGATAATTTCGCACGATGCGGGATTTCCTTAAAACGTGATTTTCTGAAAAATTTTGACGAAAGAAAATTCTCCTTTTGGTTCTCTTTAGATGCTACATGTTAAGACGTACACGCCACAACAATTCTTTTCGAGATACAACGTGTAGTTTTGGAGATACAAGCTAATTTTGTACGATGCGTTATTTCTTCTCGTAAAGAGTTTCCAATGCGTACGTATATGTCTTTACTCTGCAAAACTGTATTTCCTTATGAAGTGGTATTCTTACATATCCTTTCGAGAGAAAACTGTCCTGTGCCTTCTCTTTTGAGGCTACACACTTAGACATACACGCAACATGAAAGCTTTTCGACTTACAACGTGTTGTGTAGGAAAAACAAGATAATTTCGCACGATGCGGGATTTCCTTAAAACGTGATTTTCTGAAAAATTTTGACGAAAGAAAATTCTCCTTTTGGTTCTCTTTAGATGCTACATGTTAAGACGTACACGCCACAACAATTCTTTTCGAGATACAACGTGTAGTTTTGGAGATACAAGCTAATTTTGTACGATGCGTTATTTCTTCTCGTAAAGAGTTTCCAATGCGTACGTATATGTCTTTACTCTGCAAAACTGTATTTCCTTATGAAGTGGTATTCTTACATATCCTTTCGAGAGAAAACTGTCCTGTGCCTTCTCTTTTGAGGCTACACACTTAGACATACACGCAACATGAAAGCTTTTCGACTTACAACGTGTTGTTTAGGAAAAACAAGATAATTTCGCACGATGCGGGATTTCCTTAAAACGTGATTTTCTGAAAAATTTTGACGAAAGAAAATTCTCCTTTTGGTTCTCTTTAGATGCTACATGTTAAGACGTACACGCCACAACAATTCTTTTCGAGATAAAACGTGTAGTTTTGGAGATACAAGCTAATTTTGTACTATGCGTTATTTCTTCTCGTAAAGAGTTTCCAATGCGTACGTATATGTCTTTACTCTGCAAAACTGTATTTCCTTATGAAGTGGTATTCTTACATATCCTTTCGAGAGAAAACTGTCCTGTGCCTTCTCTTTTGAGGCTACACACTTAGACATACACGCAACATGAAAGCTTTTCGACTTACAACGTGTTGTTTAGGAAAAACAAGATAATTTCGCATGATGCGGGATTTCCTTAAAACGTGATTTTCTGAAAAATTTTGACGAAAGAAAATTCTCCTTTTGGTTCTCTTTAGATGCTACATGTTAAGACGTACACGCCACAACAATTCTTTTCGAGATACAACGTGTAGTTTTGGAGATACAAGCTAATTTTGTACGATGCGTTATTTCTTCTCGTAAAGAGTTTCCAATGCGTACGTATATGTCTTTACTCTGCAAAACTGTATTTCCTTATGAAGTGGTGTTCTTACATATCCTTTCGAGAGAAAACTGTCCTGTGCCTTCTCTTTTGAAGCTACACACTTAGACATACACGCAACATGAAAGCTTTTCGACTTACAACGTGTTGTTTAGGAAAAACAAGATAATTTCGCACGATGCGGGATTTCCTTAAAACGTGATTTTCTGAAAAATTTTGACGAAAGAAAATTCTCCTTTTGGTTCTCTTTAGATGCTACATGTTAAGACGTACACGCCACAACAATTCTTTTCGAGATACAACGTGTAGTTTTGGAGATACAAGCTAATTTTGTACTATGCGTTATTTCTTCTCGTAAAGAGTTTCCAATGCGTACGTATATGTCTTTACTCTGCAAAACTGTATTTCCTTATGAAGTGGTATTCTTACATATCCTTTCGAGAGAAAACTGTCCTGTGCCTTCTCTTTTGAGGCTACACACTTAGACATACACGCAACATGAAAGCTTTTCGACTTACAACGTGTTGTTTAGGAAAAACAAGATAATTTCGCACGATGCGGGATTTCCTTAAAACGTGATTTTCTGAAAAATTTTGACGAAAGAAAATTCTCCTTTTGGTTCTCTTTAGATGCTACATGTTAAGACGTACACGCCACAACAATTCTTTTCGAGATACAACGTGTAGTTTTGGAGATACAAGCTAATTTTGTACGATGCGTTATTTCTTCTCGTAAAGAGTTTCCAATGCGTACGTATATGTCTTTACTCTGCAAAACTGTATTTCCTTATGAAGTGGTATTCTTACATATCCTTTCGAGAGAAAACTGTCCTGTGCCTTCTCTTTTGAGGCTACACACTTAGACATACACGCAACATGAAAGCTTTTCGACTTACAACGTGTTGTTTAGGAAAAACAAGATAATTTCGCAAGATGCGGGATTTCCTTAAAACGTGATTTTCTGAAAAATTTTGACGAAAGAAAATTCTCCTTTTGGTTCTCTTTAGATGCTACATGTTAAGACGTACACGCCACAATTCTTTTCGAGATACAACGTGTAGTTTTGGAGATACAATCTAATTTTGTACTATGCGTTATTTCTTCTCATAAAGAGTTTCCAATGCGTAGGTATATGTCTTTACTCTGCAAAACTGTATTTCCTTATGAAGTGGTATTCTTACATATCCTTTCGAGAGAAAACTGTCCTGTGCCTTCTCTTTTGAGGCTACACACTTAGACATACACGCAACATGAAAGCTTTTCGACTTACAACGTGTTGTTTAGGAAAAACAAGATAATTTCGCACGATGCGGGATTTCCTTAAAACGTGATTTTCTGAAAAATTTTGACGAAAGAAAATTCTCCTTTTGGTTCTCTTTAGATGCTACATGTTAAGACGTACACGCCACAACAATTCTTTTCGAGATAAAACGTGTAGTTTTGGAGATACAAGCTAATTTTGTACTATGCGTTATTTCTTCTCGTAAAGAGTTTCCAATGCGTACGTATATGTCTTTACTCTGCAAAACTGTATTTCCTTATGAAGTGGTATTCTTACATATCCTTTCGAGAGAAAACTGTCCTGTGCCTTCTCTTTTGAGGCTACACACTTAGACATACACGCAACATGAAAGCTTTTCGACTTACAACGTGTTGTTTAGGAAAAACAAGATAATTTCGCATGATGCGGGATTTCCTTAAAACGTGATTTTCTGAAAAATTTTGACGAAAGAAAATTCTCCTTTTGGTTCTCTTTAGATGCTACATGTTAAGACGTACACGCCACAACAATTCTTTTCGAGATACAACGTGTAGTTTTGGAGATACAAGCTAATTTTGTACGATGCGTTATTTCTTCTCGTAAAGAGTTTCCAATGCGTACGTATATGTCTTTACTCTGCAAAACTGTATTTCCTTATGAAGTGGTGTTCTTACATATCCTTTCGAGAGAAAACTGTCCTGTGCCTTCTCTTTTGAAGCTACACACTTAGACATACACGCAACATGAAAGCTTTTCGACTTACAACGTGTTGTTTAGGAAAAACAAGATAATTTCGCACGATGCGGGATTTCCTTAAAACGTGATTTTCTGAAAAATTTTGACGAAAGAAAATTCTCCTTTTGGTTCTCTTTAGATGCTACATGTTAAGACGTACACGCCACAACAATTCTTTTCGAGATACAACGTGTAGTTTTGGAGATACAAGCTAATTTTGTACTATGCGTTATTTCTTCTCGTAAAGAGTTTCCAATGCGTACGTATATGTCTTTACTCTGCAAAACTGTATTTCCTTATGAAGTGGTATTCTTACATATCCTTTCGAGAGAAAACTGTCCTGTGCCTTCTCTTTTGAGGCTACACACTTAGACATACACGCAACATGAAAGCTTTTCGACTTACAACGTGTTGTTTAGGAAAAACAAGATAATTTCGCACGATGCGGGATTTCCTTAAAACGTGATTTTCTGAAAAATTTTGACGAAAGAAAATTCTCCTTTTGGTTCTCTTTAGATGCTACATGTTAAGACGTACACGCCACAACAATTCTTTTCGAGATACAACGTGTAGTTTTGGAGATACAAGCTAATTTTGTACGATGCGTTATTTCTTCTCGTAAAGAGTTTCCAATGCGTACGTATATGTCTTTACTCTGCAAAACTGTATTTCCTTATGAAGTGGTATTCTTACATATCCTTTCGAGAGAAAACTGTCCTGTGCCTTCTCTTTTGAGGCTACACACTTAGACATACACGCAACATGAAAGCTTTTCGACTTACAACGTGTTGTTTAGGAAAAACAAGATAATTTCGCAAGATGCGGGATTTCCTTAAAACGTGATTTTCTGAAAAATTTTGACGAAAGAAAATTCTCCTTTTGGTTCTCTTTAGATGCTACATGTTAAGACGTACACGCCACAATTCTTTTCGAGATACAACGTGTAGTTTTGGAGATACAATCTAATTTTGTACTATGCGTTATTTCTTCTCGTAAAGAGTTTCCAATGCGTAGGTATATGTCTTTACTCTGCAAAACTGTATTTCCTTATGAAGTGGTATTCTTACATATCCTTTCGAGAGAAAACTGTCCTGTGCCTTCTCTTTTGAGGCTACACACTTAGACATACACGCAACATGAAAGCTTTTCGACTTACAACGTGTTGTTTAGGAAAAACAAGATAATTTCGCACGATGCGGGATTTCCTTAAAACGTGATTTTCTGAAAAATTTTGACGAAAGAAAATTCTCCTTTTGGTTCTCTTTAGATGCTACATGTTAAGACGTACACGCCACAACAATTCTTTTCGAGATACAACGTGTAGTTTTGGAGATACAAGCTAATTTTGTACGATGTGTTATTTCTTCTCGTAAAGAGTTTCCAATGCGTACGTATATGTCTTTACTCTGCAAAACTGTATTTCCTTATGAAGAGGTATTCTTACATATCCTTTCGAGAGAAAAGTGTCCTGTGCCTTCTCTTTTGAGGCTACACACTTAGACATAGACGCAACATGAAAGCTTTTCGACTTACAACGTGTTGTTTAGGAAAAACAAGATAATTTCGCACGATGCGGGATTTCCTTAAAACGTGATTTTCTGAAAAATTTTGACGAAAGAAAATTCTCCTTTTGGTTCTCTTTAGATGCTACATGTTAAGACGTACACGCCACAACAATTCTTTTCGAGATACAACGTGTAGTTTTGGAGATACAAGCTAATTTTGTACGATGCGTTATTTCTTCTCGTAAAGAGTTTCCAATGCGTACGTATATGTCTTTACTCTGCAAAACTGTATTTCCTTATGAAGTGGTATTCTTACATATCCTTTCGAGAGAAAACTATCCTGTGCCTTCTCTTTTGAGGCTACACACTTAGACATACACGCAACATGAAAGCTTTTCGACTTACAACGTGTTGTTTAGGAAAAACAAGATAATTTCGCACGATGCGGGATTTCCTTAAAACGTGATTTTCTGAAAATTTTTGACGAAAGAAAATTCTCCTTTTGGTTCTCTTTAGATGCTACATGTTAAGACGTACACGCCACAACAATTCTTTTCGAGATACAACGTGTAGTTTTGGAGATACAAGCTAATTTTGTACGATGCGTTATTTCTTCTCGTAAAGAGTTTCCAATGCGTACGTATATGTCTTTACTCTGCAAAACTCTATTTCCTTATGAAGTGGTATTCTTACATATCCTTTCGAGAGAAAACTGTCCTGTGCCTTCTCTTTTGAGGCTACACACTTAGACATACACGCAACATGAAAGCTTTTCGACTTACAACGTGTTGTTTAGGAAAAACAAGATAATTTCGCACGATGCGGGATTTCCTTAAAACGTGATTTTCTGAAAAATTTTGACGAAAGAAAATTCTCCTTTTGGTTCTCTTTAGATGCTACATGTTAAGACGTACACGCCACAACAATTCTTTCGAGATACAACGTGTAGTTTTGGAGATACAAGCTAATTTTGTACGATGCGTTATTTCTTCTCGTAAAGAGTTTCCAATGCGTACTTATATGTCTTTACTCTGCAAAACTGTATTTCCTTATGAAGTGGTATTCTTACATATCCTTTCGAGAGAAAACTGTCCTGTGCCTTCTCTTTTGAGGCTACACACTTAGACATACACGCAACATGAAAGCTTTTCGACTTACAACGTGTTGTTTAGGAAAAACAAGATAATTTCGCACGATGCGGGATTTCCTTAAAACGTGATTTTCTGAAAAATTTTGACGAAAGAAAATTCTCCTTTTGGTTCTCTTTAGATGCTACATGTTAAGACGTACACGCCACAACAATTCTTTTCGAGATACAACGTGTAGTTTTGGAGATACAAGCTAATTTTGTACTATGCGTTATTTCTTCTCGTAAAGAGTTTCCAATGCGTACGTATATGTCTTTACTCTGCAAAACTGTATTTCCTTATTAAGTGGTATTCTTACATATCCTTTCGAGAGAAAACTGTCCTGTGCCTTCTCTTTTGAGGCTACACACTTAGACATACACGCAACATGAAAGCTTTTCGACTTACAACGTGTTGTTTAGGAAAAACAAGATAATTTCGCACGATGCGGGATTTCCTTAAAACGTGATTTTCTGAAAAATTTTGACGAAAGAAAATTCTCCTTTTGGTTCTCTTTAGATGCTACATGTTAAGACGTACACGCCACAACAATTCTTTTCGAGATACAACGTGTAGTTTTGGAGATACAAGCTAATTTTGTACGATGCGTTATTTCTTCTCGTAAAGAGTTTCCAATGCGTACGTATATGTCTTTACTCTGCAAAACTCTATTTCCTTATGAAGTGGTATTCTTACATATCCTTTCGAGAGAAAACTGTCCTGTGCCTTCTCTTTTGAGGCTACACACTTAGACATACACGCAACATGAAAGCTTTTCGACTTACAACGTGTTGTTTAGGAAAAACAAGATAATTTCGCACGATGCGGGATTTCCTTAAAACGTGATTTTCTGAAAAATTTTGACGAAAGAAAATTCTCCTTTTGGTTCTCTTTAGATGCTACATGTTAAGACGTACACGCCACAACAATTCTTTCGAGATACAACGTGTAGTTTTGGAGATACAAGCTAATTTTGTACGATGCGTTATTTCTTCTCGTAAAGAGTTTCCAATGCGTACGTATATGTCTTTACTCTGCAAAACTGTATTTCCTTATGAAGTGGTATTCTTACATATCCTTTCGAGAGAAAACTGTCCTGTGCCTTCTCTTTTGAGGCTACACACTTAGACATACACGCAACATGAAAGCTTTTCGACTTACAACGTGTTGTTTAGGAAAAACAAGATAATTTCGCACGATGCGGGATTTCCTTAAAACGTGATTTTCTGAAAAATTTTGACGAAAGAAAATTCTCCTTTTGGTTCTCTTTAGATGCTACATGTTAAGACGTACACGCCACAACAATTCTTTTCGAGATACAACGTGTAGTTTTGGAGATACAAGCTAATTTTGTACTATGCGTTATTTCTTCTCGTAAAGAGTTTCCAATGCGTACGTATATGTCTTTACTCTGCAAAACTGTATTTCCTTATTAAGTGGTATTCTTACATATCCTTTCGAGAGAAAACTGTCCTGTGCCTTCTCTTTTGAGGCTACACACTTAGACATACACGCAACATGAAAGCTTTTCGACTTACAACGTGTTGTTTAGGAAAAACAAGATAATTTCGCACGATGCGGGATTTCCTTAAAACGTGATTTTCTGAAAAATTTTGACGAAAGAAAATTCTCCTTTTGGTTCTCTTTAGATGCTACATGTTAAGACGTACACGCCACAACAATTCTTTTCGAGATACAACGTGTAGTTTTGGAGATACAAGCTAATTTTGTACGATGCGTTATTTCTTCTCGTAAAGAGTTTCCAATGCGTACGTATATGTCTTTACTCTGCAAAACTGTATTTCCTTATGAAGTGGTATTCTTACATATCCTTTCGAGAGAAAATTGTCCTGTGCCTTCTCTTTTGAGGCTACACACGTAGACATACACGCAACATGAAAGGTTTTCGACTTACAACGTGTTGTTTAGGAAAAACAAGATAATTTCGCACGATGCGGGATTTCCTTAAAACGTGATTTTCTGAAAAATTTTGACGAAAGAAAATTCTCCTTTTGGTTCTCTTTAGATGCTACATGTTAAGACGTACACACCACAACAATTCTTTTCGAGATACAACGTGTAGTTTTGGAGATACAAGCTAATTTTGTACGATGCGTTATTTCTTCTCGTAAAGAGTTTCCAATGCGTACGTATATGTCTTTACTCTGCAAAACTGTATTTCCTTATGAAGTGGTATTCTTACATATCCTTTCGAGAGAAAACTGTCCTGTGCCTTCTCTTTTGAGGCTACACACTTAGACATACACGCAACATGAAAGCTTTTCGACTTACAACGTGTTGTGTAGGAAAAACAAGATAATTTCGCACGATGCGGGATTTCCTTAAAACGTGATTTTCTGAAAAATTTTGACGAAAGAAAATTCTCCTTTTGGTTCTCTTTAGATGCTACATGTTAAGACGTACACGCCACAACAATTCTTTTCGAGATACAACGTGTAGTTTTGGAGATACAAGCTAATTTTGTACGATGCGTTTTTTCTTCTCGTAAAGAGTTTCCAATGCGTACGTATATGTCTTTACTCTGCAAAACTGTATTTCCTTATGAAGTGGTATTCTTACATATCCTTTCGAGAGAAAACTGTCCTGTGCCTTCTCTTTTGAGGCTACACACTTAGACATACACGCAACATGAAAGCTTTTCGACTTACAACGTGTTGTTTAGGAAAAACAAGATAATTTCGCACGATGCGGGATTTCCTTAAAACGTGATTTTCTGAAAATTTTTGACGAAAGAAAATTCTCCTTTTGGTTCTCTTTAGATGCTACATGTTAAGACGTACACGCCACAACAATTCTTTTCGAGATACAACGTGTAGTTTTGGAGATACAAGCTAATTTTGTACGATGCGTTATTTCTTCTCGTAAAGAGTTTCCAATGCGTACGTATATGTCTTTACTCTGCAAAACTCTATTTCCTTATGAAGTGGTATTCTTACATATCCTTTCGAGAGAAAACTGTCCTGTGCCTTCTCTTTTGAGGCTACACACTTAGACATACACGCAACATGAAAGCTTTTCGACTTACAACGTGTTGTTTAGGAAAAACAAGATAATTTCGCACGATGCGGGATTTCCTTAAAACGTGATTTTCTGAAAAATTTTGACGAAAGAAAATTCTCCTTTTGGTTCTCTTTAGATGCTACATGTTAAGACGTACACGCCACAACAATTCTTTTCGAGATACAACGTGTAGTTTTGGAGATACAAGCTAATTTTGTACGATGCGTTATTTCTTCTCGTAAAGAGTTTCCAATGCGTACGTATATGTCTTTACTCTGCAAAACTGTATTTCCTTATGAAGTGGTATTCTTACATATCCTTTCGAGAGAAAACTGTCCTGTGCCTTCTCTTTTGAGGCTACACACTTAGACATACACGCAACATGAAAGCTTTTCGACTTACAACGTGTTGTTTAGGAAAAACAAGATAATTTCGCATGATGCGGGATTTCCTTAAAACGTGATTTTCTGAAAAATTTTGACGAAAGAAAATTCTCCTTTTGGTTCTCTGTAGATGCTACATGTTAAGACGTACACGCCACAACAATTCTTTTCGAGATACAACGTGTAGTTTTGGAGATACAAGCTAATTTTGTACTATGCGTTATTTCTTCTCGTAAAGAGTTTCCAATGCGTACGTATATGTCTTTACTCTGCAAAACTGTATTTCCTTATGAAGTGGTATTCTTACATATCCTTTCGAGAGAAAACTGTCCTGTGCCTTCTCTTTTGAGGCTACACACTTAGACATACACGCAACATGAAAGCTTTTCGACTTACAACGTGTTGTTTAGGAAAAACAAGATAATTTCCCACGATGCGGGATTTCCTTAAAACGTGATTTTCTGAAAAATTTTGACGAAAGAAAATTCTCCTTTTGGTTCTCTTTAGATGCTACATGTTAAGACGTACACGCCACAACAATTCTTTTCGAGATACAACGTGTAGTTTTGGAGATACAAGCTAATTTTGTACGATGCGTTATTTCTTCTCGTAAAGAGTTTCCAATGCGTACGTATATGTCTTTACTCTGCAAAACTGTATTTCCTTATGAAGTGGTATTCTTACATATCCTTTCGAGAGAAAACTGTCCTGTGCCTTCTCTTTTGAGGCTACACACTTAGACATACACGCAACATGAAAGCTTTTCGACTTACAACGTGTTGTTTAGGAAAAACAAGATAATTTCGCACGATGCGGGATTTCCTTAAAACGTGATTTTCTGAAAAATTTTGACGAAAGAAAATTCTCCTTTTGGTTCTCTTTAGATGCTACATGTTAAGACGTACACGCCACAACAATTCTTTTCGAGATACAACGTGTAGTTTTGGAGATACAAGCTAATTTTGTACGATGCGTTATTTCTTCTCGTAAAGAGTTTCCAATGCGTACGTATATGTCTTTACTCTGCAAAACTGTATTTCCTTATGAAGTGGTATTCTTACATATCCTTTCGAGAGAAAACTGTCCTGTGCCTTCTCTTTTGAGGCTACACACTTAGACATACACGCAACATGAAAGCTTTTCGACTTACAACGTGTTGTTTAGGAAAAACAAGATAATTTCTCATGATGCGGGATTTCCTTAAAACGTGATTTTCTGAAAAATTTTGACGAAAGAAAATTCTCCTTTTGGTTCTCTTTAGATGCTACATGTTAAGACGTACACGCCACAACAATTCTTTTCGAGATACAACGTGTAGTTTTGGAGATACAAGCTAATTTTGTACGATGCGTTATTTCTTCTCGTAAAGAGTTTCCAATGCGTACGTATATGTCTTTACTCTGCAAAACTGTATTTCCTTATGAAGTGGTATTCTTACATATCCTTTCGAGAGAAAACTGTCCTGTGCCTTCTCTTTTGAGGCTACACACTTAGACATACACGCAACATGAAAGCTTTTCGACTTACAACGTGTTGTTTAGGAAAAACAAGATAATTTCGCACAATGCGGGATTTCCTTAAAACGTGATTTTCTGAAAAATTTTGACGAAAGAAAATTCTCCTTTTGGTTCTCTTTAGATGCTACATGTTAAGACGTACATGCCACAACAATTCTTTTCGAGATACAACGTGTAGTTTTGGAGATACAAGCTAATTTTGTACGATGCGTTATTTCTTCTCGTAAAGAGTTTCCAATGCGTACGTATATGTCTTTACTCTGCAAAACTGTATTTCCTTATGAAGTGGTATTCTTACATATCCTTTCGAGAGAAAACTGTCCTGTGCCTTCTCTTTTGAGGCTACACACTTAGACATACACGCAACATGAAAGCTTTTCGACTTACAACGTGTTGTTTAGGAAAAACAAGATAATTTCGCACGATGCGGGATTTCCTTAAAACGTGATTTTCTGAAAAATTTTGCCGAAAGAAAATTCTCCTTTTGGTTCTCTTTAGATGCTACATGTTAAGACGTACACGCCACAACAATTCTTTTCGAGATACAACGTGTAGTTTTGGAGATACAAGCTAATTTTGTACTATGCGTTATTTCTTCTCGTAAAGAGTTTCCAATGCGTACGTATATGTCTTTACTCTGCAAAACTGTATTTCCTTATGAAGTGGTATTCTTACATATCCTTTCGAGAGAAAACTGTCCTGTGCCTTCTCTTTTGAGGCTACACACTTAGACATACACGCAACATGGAAGCTTTTCGACTTACAACGTGTTGTTTAGGAAAAACAAGATAATTTCGCACGATGCGGGATTTCCTTAAAACGTGATTTTCTGAAAAATTTTGACGAAAGAAAATTCTCCTTTTGGTTCTCTTTAGATGCTACATGTTAAGACGTACACGCCACAACAATTCTTTTCGAGATACAACGTGTAGTTTTGGAGATACAGCTAATTTTGTACTATGCGTTATTTCTTCTCGTAAAGAGTTTCCAATGCGTACGTATATGTCTTTACTCTGCAAAACTGTATTTCCTTATGAAGTGGTATTCTTACATATCCTTTCGAGAGAAAACTGTCCTGTGCCTTCTCTTTTGAGGCTACACACTTAGACATACACGCAACATGAAAGCTTTTCGACTTACAACGTGTTGTTTAGGAAAAACAAGATAATTTCGCACGATGCGGGATTTCCTTAAAACGTGATTTTCTGAAAAATTTTGACGAAAAAAAATTCTCCTTTTGGTTCTCTTTAGATGCTACATGTTAAGACGTACACGCCACAACAATTCTTTTCGAGATACAACGTGTAGTTTTGGAGATACAAGCTAATTTTGTACGATGCGTTATTTCTTCTCGTAAAGAGTTTCCAATGCGTACGTATATGTCTTTACTCTGCAAAACTGTATTTCCTTATGAAGTGGTATTCTTACATATCCTTTCGAGAGAAAACTGTCCTGTGCCTTCTCTTTTGAGGCTACACACTTAGACATACACGCAACATGAAAGCTTTTCGACTTACAACGTGTTGTTTAGGAAAAACAAGATAATTTCGCACGATGCGGGATTTCCTTAAAACGTGATTTTCTGAAAAATTTTGACGAAAGAAAATTCTCCTTTTGGTTCTCTTTAGATGCTACATGTTAAGAGGTACACGCCACAACAATTCTTTTCGAGATACAACGTGTAGTTTTGGAGATACAAGCTAATTTTGTACGATGCGTTATTTCTTCTCGTAAAGAGTTTCCAATGCGTACGTATATGTCTTTACTCTGCAAAACTGTATTTCCTTATGAAGTGGTATTCTTACATATCCTTTCGAGAGAAAACTGTCCTGTGCCTTCTCTTTTGAGGCTACACACTTAGACATACACGCAACATGAAAGCTTTTCGACTTACAACGTGTTGTTTAGGAAAAACAAGATAATTTCGCACAATGCGGGATTTCCTTAAAACGTGATTTTCTGAAAAATTTTGACGAAAGAAAATTCTCCTTTTGGTTCTCTTTAGATGCTACATGTTAAGACGTACATGCCACAACAATTCTTTTCGAGATACAACGTGTAGTTTTGGAGATACAAGCTAATTTTGTACGATGCGTTATTTCTTCTCGTAAAGAGTTTCCAATGCGTACGTATATGTCTTTACTCTGCAAAACTGTATTTCCTTATGAAGTGGTATTCTTACATATCCTTTCGAGAGAAAACTGTCCTGTGCCTTCTCTTTTGAGGCTACACACTTAGACATACACGCAACATGAAAGCTTTTCGACTTACAACGTGTTGTTTAGGAAAAACAAGATAATTTCGCACGATGCGGGATTTCCTTAAAACGTGATTTTCTGAAAAATTTTGCCGAAAGAAAATTCTCCTTTTGGTTCTCTTTAGATGCTACATGTTAAGACGTACACGCCACAACAATTCTTTTCGAGATACAACGTGTAGTTTTGGAGATACAAGCTAATTTTGTACTATGCGTTATTTCTTCTCGTAAAGAGTTTCCAATGCGTACGTATATGTCTTTACTCTGCAAAACTGTATTTCCTTATGAAGTGGTATTCTTACATATCCTTTCGAGAGAAAACTGTCCTGTGCCTTCTCTTTTGAGGCTACACACTTAGACATACACGCAACATGAAAGCTTTTCGACTTACAACGTGTTGTTTAGGAAAAACAAGATAATTTCGCACGATGCGGGATTTCCTTAAAACGTGATTTTCTGAAAAATTTTGACGAAAGAAAATTCTCCTTTTGGTTCTCTTTAGATGCTACATGTTAAGACGTACACGCCACAACAATTCTTTTCGAGATACAACGTGTAGTTTTGGAGATACAGCTAATTTTGTACTATGCGTTATTTCTTCTCGTAAAGAGTTTCCAATGCGTACGTATATGTCTTTACTCTGCAAAACTCTATTTCCTTATGAAGTGGTATTCTTACATATCCTTTCGAGAGAAAACTGTCCTGTGCCTTCTCTTTTGAGGCTACACACTTAGACATACACGCAACATGAAAGCTTTTCGACTTACAACGTGTTGTTTAGGAAAAACAAGATAATTTCGCACGATGCGGGATTTCCTTAAAACGTGATTTTCTGAAAAATTTTGACGAAAGAAAATTCTCCTTTTGGTTCTCTTTAGATGCTACATGTTAAGACGTACACGCCACAACAATTCTTTTCGAGATACAACGTGTAGTTTTGGAGATACAAGCTAATTTTGTACGATGCGTTATTTCTTCTCGTAAAGAGTTTCCAATGCGTACGTATATGTCTTTACTCTGCAAAACTCTATTTCCTTATGAAGTGGTATTCTTACATATCCTTTCGAGAGAAAACTGTCCTGTGCCTTCTCTTTTGAGGCTACACACTTAGACATACACGCAACATGAAAGCTTTTCGACTTACAACGTGTTGTTTAGGAAAAACAAGATAATTTCGCACGATGCGGGATTTCCTTAAAACGTGATTTTCTGAAAAATTTTGACGAAAGAAAATTCTCCTTTTGGTTCTCTTTAGATGCTACATGTTAAGACGTACACGCCACAACAATTCTTTTCGAGATACAACGTGTAGTTTTGGAGATACAAGCTAATTTTGTACGATGCGTTATTTCTTCTCGTAAAGAGTTTCCAATGCGTACGTATATGTCTTTACTCTGCAAAACTGTATTTCCTTATGAAGTGGTATTCTTACATATCCTTTCGAGAGAAAACTGTCCTGTGCCTTCTCTTTTGAGGCTACACACTTAGACATACACGCAACATGAAAGCTTTTCGACTTACAACGTGTTGTTTAGGAAAAACAAGATAATTTCGCATGATGCGGGATTTCCTTAAAACGTGATTTTCTGAAAAATTTTGACGAAAGAAAATTCTCCTTTTGGTTCTCTGTAGATGCTACATGTTAAGACGTACACGCCACAACAATTCTTTTCGAGATACAACGTGTAGTTTTGGAGATACAAGCTAATTTTGTACTATGCGTTATTTCTTCTCGTAAAGAGTTTCCAATGCGTACGTATATGTCTTTACTCTGCAAAACTGTATTTCCTTATGAAGTGGTATTCTTACATATCCTTTCGAGAGAAAACTGTCCTGTGCCTTCTCTTTTGAGGCTACACACTTAGACATACACGCAACATGAAAGCTTTTCGACTTACAACGTGTTGTTTAGGAAAAACAAGATAATTTCCCACGATGCGGGATTTCCTTAAAACGTGATTTTCTGAAAAATTTTGACGAAAGAAAATTCTCCTTTTGGTTCTCTTTAGATGCTACATGTTAAGACGTACACGCCACAACAATTCTTTTCGAGATACAACGTGTAGTTTTGGAGATACAAGCTAATTTTGTACGATGCGTTATTTCTTCTCGTAAAGAGTTTCCAATGCGTACGTATATGTCTTTACTCTGCAAAACTGTATTTCCTTATGAAGTGGTATTCTTACATATCCTTTCGAGAGAAAACTGTCCTGTGCCTTCTCTTTTGAGGCTACACACTTAGACATACACGCAACATGAAAGCTTTTCGACTTACAACGTGTTGTTTAGGAAAAACAAGATAATTTCGCACGATGCGGGATTTCCTTAAAACGTGATTTTCTGAAAAATTTTGACGAAAGAAAATTCTCCTTTTGGTTCTCTTTAGATGCTACATGTTAAGACGTACACGCCACAACAATTCTTTTCGAGATACAACGTGTAGTTTTGGAGATACAAGCTAATTTTGTACGATGCGTTATTTCTTCTCGTAAAGAGTTTCCAATGCGTACGTATATGTCTTTACTCTGCAAAACTGTATTTCCTTATGAAGTGGTATTCTTACATATCCTTTCGAGAGAAAACTGTCCTGTGCCTTCTCTTTTGAGGCTACACACTTAGACATACACGCAACATGAAAGCTTTTCGACTTACAACGTGTTGTTTAGGAAAAACAAGATAATTTCTCATGATGCGGGATTTCCTTAAAACGTGATTTTCTGAAAAATTTTGACGAAAGAAAATTCTCCTTTTGGTTCTCTTTAGATGCTACATGTTAAGACGTACACGCCACAACAATTCTTTTCGAGATACAACGTGTAGTTTTGGAGATACAAGCTAATTTTGTACGATGCGTTATTTCTTCTCGTAAAGAGTTTCCAATGCGTACGTATATGTCTTTACTCTGCAAAACTGTATTTCCTTATGAAGTGGTATTCTTACATATCCTTTCGAGAGAAAACTGTCCTGTGCCTTCTCTTTTGAGGCTACACACTTAGACATACACGCAACATGAAAGCTTTTCGACTTACAACGTGTTGTTTAGGAAAAACAAGATAATTTCGCACAATGCGGGATTTCCTTAAAACGTGATTTTCTGAAAAATTTTGACGAAAGAAAATTCTCCTTTTGGTTCTCTTTAGATGCTACATGTTAAGACGTACATGCCACAACAATTCTTTTCGAGATACAACGTGTAGTTTTGGAGATACAAGCTAATTTTGTACGATGCGTTATTTCTTCTCGTAAAGAGTTTCCAATGCGTACGTATATGTCTTTACTCTGCAAAACTGTATTTCCTTATGAAGTGGTATTCTTACATATCCTTTCGAGAGAAAACTGTCCTGTGCCTTCTCTTTTGAGGCTACACACTTAGACATACACGCAACATGAAAGCTTTTCGACTTACAACGTGTTGTTTAGGAAAAACAAGATAATTTCGCACGATGCGGGATTTCCTTAAAACGTGATTTTCTGAAAAATTTTGCCGAAAGAAAATTCTCCTTTTGGTTCTCTTTAGATGCTACATGTTAAGACGTACACGCCACAACAATTCTTTTCGAGATACAACGTGTAGTTTTGGAGATACAAGCTAATTTTGTACTATGCGTTATTTCTTCTCGTAAAGAGTTTCCAATGCGTACGTATATGTCTTTACTCTGCAAAACTGTATTTCCTTATGAAGTGGTATTCTTACATATCCTTTCGAGAGAAAACTGTCCTGTGCCTTCTCTTTTGAGGCTACACACTTAGACATACACGCAACATGGAAGCTTTTCGACTTACAACGTGTTGTTTAGGAAAAACAAGATAATTTCGCACGATGCGGGATTTCCTTAAAACGTGATTTTCTGAAAAATTTTGACGAAAGAAAATTCTCCTTTTGGTTCTCTTTAGATGCTACATGTTAAGACGTACACGCCACAACAATTCTTTTCGAGATACAACGTGTAGTTTTGGAGATACAGCTAATTTTGTACTATGCGTTATTTCTTCTCGTAAAGAGTTTCCAATGCGTACGTATATGTCTTTACTCTGCAAAACTGTATTTCCTTATGAAGTGGTATTCTTACATATCCTTTCGAGAGAAAACTGTCCTGTGCCTTCTCTTTTGAGGCTACACACTTAGACATACACGCAACATGAAAGCTTTTCGACTTACAACGTGTTGTTTAGGAAAAACAAGATAATTTCGCACGATGCGGGATTTCCTTAAAACGTGATTTTCTGAAAAATTTTGACGAAAAAAAATTCTCCTTTTGGTTCTCTTTAGATGCTACATGTTAAGACGTACACGCCACAACAATTCTTTTCGAGATACAACGTGTAGTTTTGGAGATACAAGCTAATTTTGTACGATGCGTTATTTCTTCTCGTAAAGAGTTTCCAATGCGTACGTATATGTCTTTACTCTGCAAAACTGTATTTCCTTATGAAGTGGTATTCTTACATATCCTTTCGAGAGAAAACTGTCCTGTGCCTTCTCTTTTGAGGCTACACACTTAGACATACACGCAACATGAAAGCTTTTCGACTTACAACGTGTTGTTTAGGAAAAACAAGATAATTTCGCACGATGCGGGATTTCCTTAAAACGTGATTTTCTGAAAAATTTTGACGAAAGAAAATTCTCCTTTTGGTTCTCTTTAGATGCTACATGTTAAGAGGTACACGCCACAACAATTCTTTTCGAGATACAACGTGTAGTTTTGGAGATACAAGCTAATTTTGTACGATGCGTTATTTCTTCTCGTAAAGAGTTTCCAATGCGTACGTATATGTCTTTACTCTGCAAAACTGTATTTCCTTATGAAGTGGTATTCTTACATATCCTTTCGAGAGAAAACTGTCCTGTGCCTTCTCTTTTGAGGCTACACACTTAGACATACACGCAACATGAAAGCTTTTCGACTTACAACGTGTTGTTTAGGAAAAACAAGATAATTTCGCACAATGCGGGATTTCCTTAAAACGTGATTTTCTGAAAAATTTTGACGAAAGAAAATTCTCCTTTTGGTTCTCTTTAGATGCTACATGTTAAGACGTACATGCCACAACAATTCTTTTCGAGATACAACGTGTAGTTTTGGAGATACAAGCTAATTTTGTACGATGCGTTATTTCTTCTCGTAAAGAGTTTCCAATGCGTACGTATATGTCTTTACTCTGCAAAACTGTATTTCCTTATGAAGTGGTATTCTTACATATCCTTTCGAGAGAAAACTGTCCTGTGCCTTCTCTTTTGAGGCTACACACTTAGACATACACGCAACATGAAAGCTTTTCGACTTACAACGTGTTGTTTAGGAAAAACAAGATAATTTCGCACGATGCGGGATTTCCTTAAAACGTGATTTTCTGAAAAATTTTGCCGAAAGAAAATTCTCCTTTTGGTTCTCTTTAGATGCTACATGTTAAGACGTACACGCCACAACAATTCTTTTCGAGATACAACGTGTAGTTTTGGAGATACAAGCTAATTTTGTACTATGCGTTATTTCTTCTCGTAAAGAGTTTCCAATGCGTACGTATATGTCTTTACTCTGCAAAACTGTATTTCCTTATGAAGTGGTATTCTTACATATCCTTTCGAGAGAAAACTGTCCTGTGCCTTCTCTTTTGAGGCTACACACTTAGACATACACGCAACATGAAAGCTTTTCGACTTACAACGTGTTGTTTAGGAAAAACAAGATAATTTCGCACGATGCGGGATTTCCTTAAAACGTGATTTTCTGAAAAATTTTGACGAAAGAAAATTCTCCTTTTGGTTCTCTTTAGATGCTACATGTTAAGACGTACACGCCACAACAATTCTTTTCGAGATACAACGTGTAGTTTTGGAGATACAGCTAATTTTGTACTATGCGTTATTTCTTCTCGTAAAGAGTTTCCAATGCGTACGTATATGTCTTTACTCTGCAAAACTGTATTTCCTTATGAAGTGGTATTCTTACATATCCTTTCGAGAGAAAACTGTCCTGTGCCTTCTCTTTTGAGGCTACACACTTAGACATACACGCAACATGAAAGCTTTTCGACTTACAACGTGTTGTTTAGGAAAAACAAGATAATTTCGCACGATGCGGGATTTCCTTAAAACGTGATTTTCTGAAAAATTTTGACGAAAGAAAATTCTCCTTTTGGTTCTCTTTAGATGCTACATGTTAAGACGTACACGCCACAACAATTCTTTTCGAGATACAACGTGTAGTTTTGGAGATACAAGCTAATTTTGTACGATGCGTTATTTCTTCTCGTAAAGAGTTTCCAATGCGTACGTATATGTCTTTACTCTGCAAAACTGTATTTCCTTATGAAGTGGTATTCTTACATATCCTTTCGAGAGAAAACTGTCCTGTGCCTTCTCTTTTGAGGCTACACACTTAGACATACACGCAACATGAAAGCTTTTCGACTTACAACGTGTTGTTTAGGAAAAACAAGATAATTTCGCACGATGCGGGATTTCCTTAAAACGTGATTTTCTGAAAAATTTTGACGAATGAAAATTCTCCTTTTGGTTCTCTTTAGATGCTACATGTTAAGACGTACACGCCACAACAATTCTTTTCGAGATACAACGTGTAGTTTTGGAGATACAAGCTAATTTTGTACGATGCGTTATTTCAATGCGTACGTATATGTCTTTACTCTGCAAAACTGTATTTCCTTATGAAGTGGTATTCTTACATATCCTTTCGAGAGAAAACTGTCCTGTGCCTTCTCTTTTGAGGCTACACACTTAGACATACACGCAACATGAAAGCTTTTCGACTTACAACGTGTTGTTTAGGAAAAACAAGATAATTTCGCATGATGCGGGATTTCCTTAAAACGTGATTTTCTGAAAAATTTTGACGAAAGAAAATTCTCCTTTTGGTTCTCTTTAGATGCTACATGTTAAGACGTACACGCCACAACAATTCTTTTCGAGATACAACGTGTAGTTTTGGAGATACAAGCTAATTTTGTACTATGCGTTATTTCTTCTCGTAAAGAGTTTCCAATGCGTACGTATATGTCTTTACTCTGCAAAACTGTATTTCCTTATGAAGTGGTATTCTTACATATCCTTTCGAGAGAAAACTGTCCTGTGCCTTCTCTTTTGAGGCTACACACTTAGACATACACGCAACATGAAAGCTTTTCGACTTACAACGTGTTGTTTAGGAAAAACAAGATAATTTCGCACGATGCGGGATTTCCTTAAAACGTGATTTTCTGAAAAGTTTTGACGAAAGAAAATTCTCCTTTTGGTTCTCTTTAGATGCTACATGTTAAGACGTACACGCCACAACAATTCTTTTCGAGATACAACGTGTAGTTTTGGAGATACAAGCTAATTTTTTACGATGCGTTATTTCTTCTCGTAAAGAGTTTCCAATGCGTACTTATATGTCTTTACTCTGCAAAACTGTATTTCCTTATGAAGTGGTATTCTTACATATCCTTTCGAGAGAAAACTGTCCTGTGCCTTCTCTTTTGAGGCTACACACTTAGACATACACGCAACATGAAAGCTTTTCGATTTACAACGTGTTGTTTAGGAAAAACAAGATAATTTCGCACGATGCGGGATTTCCTTAAAACGTGATTTTCTGAAAAATTTTGACGAAAGAAAATTCTCCTTTTGGTTCTCTTTAGATGCTACATGTTAAGACGTACACGCCACAACAATTCTTTTCGAGATACAACGTGTAGTTTTGGAGATACAAGCTAATTTTGTACGATGCGTTATTTCTTCTCGTAAAGAGTTTCCAATGCGTACGTATATGTCTTTACTCTGCAAAACTGTATTTCCTTATGAAGTGGTATTCTTACATATCCTTTCGAGAGAAAACTGTCCTGTGCCTTCTCTTTTGAGGCTACACACTTAGACATACACGCAACATGAAAGCTTTTCGACTTACAACGTGTTGTTTAGGAAAAACAAGATAATTTCGCATGATGCGGGATTTCCTTAAAACGTGATTTTCTGAAAAATTTTGACCAAAGAAAATTCTCCTTTTGGTTCTCTTTAGATGCTACATGTTAAGACGTACACGCCACAACAATTCTTTTCGAGATACAACGTGTAGTTTTGGAGATACAAGCTAATTTTGTACTATGCGTTATTTCTTCTCATAAAGAGTTTCCAATGCGTACGTATATGTCTTTACTCTGCAAAACTTTATTTCCTTATGAAGTGGTATTCTTACATATCCTTTCGAGAGAAAACTGTCCTGTGCCTTCTCTTTTGAGGCTACACACTTAGACATACACGCAACATGAAAGCTTTTCGACTTACAACGTGTTGTTTAGGAAAAACAAGATAATTTCGCACGATGCGGGATTTCCTTAAAACGTGATTTTCTGAAAAATTTTGACGAAAGAAAATTCTCCTTTTGGTTCTCTTTAGATGCTACATGTTAAGACGTACACGCCACAACAATTCTTTTCGAGATACAACGTGTAGTTTTGGAGATACAAGCTAATTTTGTACGATGCGTTATATCTTCTCGTAAAGAGTTTCCAATGCGTACGTATATGTCTTTACTCTGCAAAACTGTATTTCCTTATGAAGTGGTATTCTTACATATCCTTTCGAGAGAAAACTGTCCTGTGCCTTCTCTTTTGAGGCTACACACTTAGACATACACGCAACATGAAAGCTTTTAGACTTACAACGTGTTGTTTAGGAAAAACAAGATAATTTCGCATGATGCGGGATTTCCTTAAAACGTGATTTTCTGAAAAATTTTGACGAAAGAAAATTCTCCTTTTGGTTCTCTTTAGATGCTACATGTTAAGACGTACACGCTACAACAATTCTTTTCGAGATACAACGTGTAGTTTTGGAGATACAAGCTAATTTTTTACGATGCGTTATTTCTTCTCGTAAAGAGTTTCCAATGCGTACTTATATGTCTTTACTCTGCAAAACTGTATTTCCTTATGAAGTGGTATTCTTACATATCCTTTCGAGAGAAAACTGTCCTGTGCCTTCTCTTTTGAGGCTACACACTTAGACATACACGCAACATGAAAGCTTTTCGATTTACAACGTTTTGTTTAGGAAAAACAAGATAATTTCGCACGATGCGGGATTTCCTTAAAACGTGATTTTCTGAAAAATTTTGACGAAAGAAAATTCTCCTTTTGGTTCTCTTTAGATGCTACATGTTAAGACGTACACGCCACAACAATTCTTTTCGAGATACAACGTGTAGTTTTGGAGATACAAGCTAATTTTGTACGATGCGTTATTTCTTCTCGTGAAGAGTTTCCAATGCGTACGTATATGTCTTTACTCTGCAAAACTGTATTTCCTTATGAAGTGGTATTCTTACATATCCTTTCGAGAGAAAACTGTCCTGTGCCTTCTCTTTTGAGGCTACACACTTAGACATACACGCAACATGAAAGCTTTTCGACTTACAACGTGTTGTTTAGGAAAAACAAGATAATTTCGCATGATGCGGGATTTCCTTAAAACGTGATTTTCTGAAAAATTTTGACGAAAGAAAATTCTCCTTTTGGTTCTCTTTAGATGCTACATGTTAAGACGTACACGCCACAACAATTCTTTTCGAGATACAACGTGTAGTTTTGGAGATACAAGCTAATTTTGTACTATGCGTTATTTCTTCTCGTAAAGAGTTTCCAATGCGTACGTATATGTCTTTACTCTGCAAAACTTTATTTCCTTATGAAGTGGTATTCTTACATATCCTTTCGAGAGAAAACTGTCCTGTGCCTTCTCTTTTGAGGCTACACACTTAGACATACACGCAACATGAAAGCTTTTCGACTTACAACGTGTTGTTTAGGAAAAACAAGATAATTTCGCACGATGCGGGATTTCCTTAAAACGTGATTTTCTGAAAAATTTTGACGAAAGAAAATTCTCCTTTTGGTTCTCTTTAGATGCTACATGTTAAGACGTACACGCCACAACAATTCTTTTCGAGATACAACGTGTAGTCTTGGAGATACAAGCTAATTTTGTACGATGCGTTATTTCTTCTCGTAAAGAGTTTCCAATGCGTACGTATATGTCTTTACTCTGCAAAACTGTATTTCCTTATGAAGTGGTATTCTTACATATCCTTTCGAGAGAAAACTGTCCTGTGCCTTCTCTTTTGAGGCTACACACTTAGACATACACGCAACATGAAAGCTTTTCGACTTACAACGTGTTGTTTAGGAAAAACAAGATAATTTCGCATGATGCGGGATTTCCTTAAAACGTGATTTTCTGAAAAATTTTGACGAAAGAAAATTCTCCTTTTGGTTCTCTTTAGATGCTACATGTTAAGACGTACACGCCACAACAATTCTTTTCGAGATACAACGTGTAGTTTTGGAGATACAAGCTAATTTTGTACTATGCGTTATTTCTTCTCGTAAAGAGTTTCCAATGCGTACGTATATGTCTTTACTCTGCAAAACTGTATTTCCTTATGAAGTGGTATTCTTACATATCCTTTCGAGAGAAAACTGTCCTGTGCCTTCTCTTTTGAGGCTACACACTTAGACATACACGCAACATGAAAGCTTTTCGACTTACAACGTGTTGTTTAGGAAAAACAAGATAATTTCGCACGATGCGGGATTTCCTTAAAACGTGATTTTCTGAAAAGTTTTGACGAAAGAAAATTCTCCTTTTGGTTCTCTTTAGATGCTACATGTTAAGACGTACACGCCACAACAATTCTTTTCGAGATACAACGTGTAGTTTTGGAGATACAAGCTAATTTTTTACGATGCGTTATTTCTTCTCGTAAAGAGTTTCCAATGCGTACTTATATGTCTTTACTCTGCAAAACTGTATTTCCTTATGAAGTGGTATTCTTACATATCCTTTCGAGAGAAAACTGTCCTGTGCCTTCTCTTTTGAGGCTACACACTTAGACATACACGCAACATGAAAGCTTTTCGACTTACAACGTGTTGTTTAGGAAAAACAAGATAATTTCGCACGATGCGGGATTTCCTTAAAACGTGATTTTCTGAAAAATTTTGACGAAAGAAAATTCTCCTTTTGGTTCTCTTTAGATGCTACATGTTAAGACGTACACGCCACAACAATTCTTTTCGAGATACAACGTGTAGTTTTGGAGATACAAGCTAATTTTGTACTATGCGTTATTTCTTCTCGTAAAGAGTTTCCAATGCGTATGTATATGTCTTTACTCTGCAAAACTGTATTTCCTTATGAAGTGGTATTCTTACATATCCTTTCGAGAGAAAACTGTCCTGTGCCTTCTCTTTTGAGGCTACACACTTAGACATACACGCAACATGAAAGCTTTTCGACTTACAAGGTGTTGTTTAGGAAAAACAAGATAATTTCGCACGATGCGGGATTTCCTTAAAACGTGATTTTCTGAAAAATTTTGACGAAAGAAAATTCTCCTTTTGGTTCTCTTTAGATGCTACATGTTAAGACGTACACGCCACAACAATTCTTTTCGAGATACAACGTGTAGTTTTGGAGATACAAGCTAATTTTGTACGATGCGTTATTTCTTCTCGTAAAGAGTTTCCAATGCGTACGTATATGTCTTTACTCTGCAAAACTGTATTTCCTTATGAAGTGGTATTCTTACATATCCTTTCGAGAGAAAACTGTCCTGTGCCTTCTCTTTTGAGGCTACACACTTAGACATACACGCAACATGAAAGCTTTTCGACTTACAACGTGTTGTTTAGGAAAAACAAGATAATTTCGCACGATGCGGGATTTCCTTAAAACGTGATTTTCTGAAAAATTTTGACGAAAGAAAATTCTCCTTTTGGTTCTCTTTAGATGCTACATGTTAAGACGTACACGCCACAACAATTCTTTTCGAGATACAACGTGTAGTTTTGGAGATACAAGCTAATTTTGTACGATGCGTTATTTCTTCTCGTAAAGAGTTTCCAATGCGTACGTATATGTCTTTACTCTGCAAAACTGTATTTCCTTATGAAGTGGTATTCTTACATATCCTTTCGAGAGAAAACTGTCCTGTGCCTTCTCTTTTGAGGCTACACACTTAGACATACACGCAACATGAAAGCTTTTCGACTTACAACGTGTTGTTTAGGAAAAACAAGATAATTTCGCATGATGCGGGATTTCCTTAAAACGTGATTTTCTGAAAAATTTTGACCAAAGAAAATTCTCCTTTTGGTTCTCTTTAGATGCTACATGTTAAGACGTACACGCCACAACAATTCTTTTCGAGATACAACGTGTAGTTTTGGAGATACAAGCTAATTTTGTACGATGCGTTATTTCTTCTCGTAAAGAGTTTCCAATGCGTACGTATATGTCTTTACTCTGCAAAACTGTATTTCCTTATGAAGTGGTATTCTTACATATCCTTTCGAGAGAAAACTGTCCTGTGCCTTCTCTTTTGAGGCTACACACTTAGACATACACGCAACATGAAAGCTTTTCGACTTACAACGTGTTGTTTAGGAAAAACAAGATAATTTCGCACGATGCGGGATTTCCTTAAAACGAGATTTTCTGAAAAATTTTGACGAAAGAAAATTCTCCTTTTGGTTCTCTTTAGATGCTACATGTTAAGACGTACACGCCACAACAATTCTTTTCGAGATACAACGTGTAGTTTTGGAGATACAAGCTAATTTTGTACTATGCGTTATTTCTTCTCGTAAAGAGTTTCCAATGCGTACGTATATGTCTTTACTCTGCAAAACTGTATTTCCTTATGAAGTGGTATTCTTACATATCCTTTCGAGAGAAAACTGTCCTGTGCCTTCTCTTTTGAGGCTACACACTTAGACATACACGCAACATGAAAGCTTTTCGACTTACAACGTGTTGTTTAGGAAAAACAAGATAATTTCGCACGATGCGGGATTTCCTTAAAACGTGATTTTCTGAAAAATTTTGACGAAAGAAAATTCTCCTTTTGGTTCTCTTTAGATGCTACATGTTAAGACGTACACGCCACAACAATTCTTTTCGAGATACAACGTGTAGTTTTGGAGATACAACCTAATTTTGTACGATGCGTTATTTCTTCTCGTAAAGAGTTTCCAATGCGTACGTATATGTCTTTACTCTGCAAAACTGTATTTCCTTATGAAGTGGTATTCTTACATATCCTTTCGAGAGAAAACTGTCCTGTGCCTTCTCTTTTGAGGCTACACACTTAGACATACACGCAACATGAAAGCTTTTCGACTTACAACGTGTTGTTTAGGAAAAACAAGATAATTTCGCACGATGCGGGATTTCCTTAAAACGTGATTTTCTGAAAAATTTTGACGAAAGAAAATTCTCCTTTTGGTTCTCTTTAGATGCTACATGTTAAGACGTACACGCCACAACAATTCTTTTCGAGATACAACGTGTAGTTTTGGAGATACAAGCTAATTTTGTACGATGCGTTATTTCTTCTCGTAAAGAGTTTCCAATGCGTACGTATATGTCTTTACTCTGCAAAACTGTATTTCCTTATGAAGTGGTATTCTTACATATCCTTTCGAGAGAAAACTGTCCTGTGCCTTCTCTTTTGAGGCTACACACTTAGACATACACGCAACATGAAAGCTTTTCGACTTACAACGTGTTGTTTAGGAAAAACAAGATAATTTCGCACGATGCGGGATTTCCTTAAAACGTGATTTTCTGAAAAATTTTGACGAAAGAAAATTCTCCTTTTGGTTCTCTTTAGATGCTACATGTTAAGACGTACACGCCACAACAATTCTTTTCGAGATACAACGTGTAGTTTTGGAGATACAAGCTAATTTTGTACTATGCGTTATTTCTTCTCGTAAAGAGTTTCCAATGCGTACGTATATGTCTTTACTCTGCAAAACTGTATTTCCTTATGAAGTGGTATTCTTACATATCCTTTCGAGAGAAAACTGTCCTGTGCCTTCTCTTTTGAGGCTACACACTTAGACATACACGCAACATGAAAGCTTTTCGACTTACAACGTGTTGTTTAGGAAAAACAAGATAATTTCGCACGATGCGGGATTTCCTTAAAACGTGATTTTCTGAAAAATTTTGACGAAAGAAAATTCTCCTTTTGGTTCTCTTTAGATGCTACATGTTAAGACGTACACGCCACAACAATTCTTTTCGAGATACAACGTGTAGTTTTGGAGATACAACCTAATTTTGTACGATGCGTTATTTCTTCTCGTAAAGAGTTTCCAATGCGTACGTATATGTCTTTACTCTGCAAAACTGTATTTCCTTATGAAGTGGTATTCTTACATATCCTTTCGAGAGAAAACTGTCCTGTGCCTTCTCTTTTGAGGCTACACACTTAGACATACACGCAACATGAAAGCTTTTCGACTTACAACGTGTTGTTTAGGAAAAACAAGATAATTTCGCACGATGCGGGATTTCCTTAAAACGTGATTTTCTGAAAAATTTTGACGAAAGAAAATTCTCCTTTTGGTTCTCTTTAGATGCTACATGTTAAGACGTACACGCCACAACAATTCTTTTCGAGATACAACGTGTAGTTTTGGAGATACAAGCTAATTTTGTACGATGCGTTATTTCTTCTCGTAAAGAGTTTCCAATGCGTACGTATATGTCTTTACTCTGCAAAACTGTATTTCCTTATGAAGTGGTATTCTTACATATCCTTTCGAGAGAAAACTGTCCTGTGCCTTCTCTTTTGAGGCTACACACTTAGACATACACGCAACATGAAAGCTTTTCGACTTACAACGTGTTGTTTAGGAAAAACAAGATAATTTCGCACGATGCGGGATTTCCTTAAAACGTGATTTTCTGAAAAATTTTGACGAAAGAAAATTCTCCTTTTGGTTCTCTTTAGATGCTACATGTTAAGACGTACACGCCACAACAATTCTTTTCGAGATACAACGTGTAGTTTTGGAGATACAAGCTAATTTTGTACTATGCGTTATTTCTTCTCGTAAAGAGTTTCCAATGCGTACGTATATGTCTTTACTCTGCAAAACTGTATTTCCTTATGAAGTGGTATTCTTACATATCCTTTTGAGAGAAAACTGTCCTGTGCCTTCTCTTTTGAGGCTACACACTTAGACATACACGCAACATGAAAGCTTTTCGACTTACAACGTGTTGTTTAGGAAAAACAAGATAATTTCGCACGATGCGGGATTTCCTTAAAACGTGATTTTCTGAAAAATTTTGACGAAAGAAAATTCTCCTTTTGGTTCTCTTTAGATGCTACATGTTAAGACGTACACGCCACAACAATTCTTTCGAGATACAACGTGTAGTTTTGTAGATACAAGCTAATTTTGTACTATGCGTTATTTCTTCTCGTAAAGAGTTTCCAATGCGTACGTATATGTCTTTACTCTGCAAAACTGTATTTCCTTATGAAGTGGTATTCTTACATATCCTTTCGAGAGAAAACTGTCCTGTGCCTTCTCTTTTGAGGCTACACACTTAGACATACACGCAACATGAAAGCTTTTCGACTTACAACGTGTTGTTTAGGAAATACAAGATAATTTCGCACGATGCGGGATTTCCTTAAAACGTGATTTTCTGAAAAATTTTGACGAAAGAAAATTCTCCTTTTGGTTCTCTTTAGATGCTACATGTTAAGACGTACACGCCACAACAATTCTTTTCGAGATACAACGTGTAGTTTTGGAGATACAAGCTAATTTTGTACGATGCGTTATTTCTTCTCGTAAAGAGTTTCCAATGCGTACGTATATGTCTTTACTCTGCAAAACTGTATTTCCTTATGAAGTGGTATTCTTACATATCCTTTCGAGAGAAAACTGTCCTGTGCCTTCTCTTTTGAGGCTACACACTTAGACATACACGCAACATGAAAGCTTTTCGACTTACAACGTGTTGTTTAGGAAAAACAAGATAATTTCGCACGATGCGGGATTTCCTTAAAACGTGATTTTCTGAAAAATTTTGACGAAAGAAAATTCTCCTTTTGGTTCTCTTTAGATGCTACATGTTAAGACGTACACGCCACAACAATTCTTTTCGAGATACAACGTGTAGTTTTGGAGATACAAGCTAATTTTGTACGATGCGTTATTTCTTCTCGTAAAGAGTTTCCAATGCGTACGTATATGTCTTTACTCTGCAAAACTGTATTTCCTTATGAAGTGGTATTCTTACATATCCTTTCGAGAGAAAACTGTCCTGTGCCTTCTCTTTTGAGGCTACACACTTAGACATAGACGCAACATGAAAGCTTTTCGACTTACAACGTGTTGTTTAGGAAAAACAAGATAATTTCGCACGATGCGGGATTTCCTTAAAACGTGATTTTCTGAAAAATTTTGACGAAAGAAAATTCTCCTTTTGGTTCTCTTTAGATGCTACATGTTAAGACGTACACGCCACAACAATTCTTTTCGAGATACAACGTGTAGTTTTGGAGATACAAGCTAATTTTGTACGATGCGTTATTTCTTCTCGTAAAGAGTTTCCAATGCGTACGTATATGTCTTTACTCTGCAAAACTGTATTTCCTTATGAAGTGGTATTCTTACATATCCTTTCGAGAGAAAACTGTCCTGTGCCTTCTCTTTTGAGGCTACACACTTAGACATACACGCAACATGAAAGCTTTTCGACTTACAACGTGTTGTTTAGGAAAAACAAGATAATTTCGCACCATGCGGGATTTCCTTAAAACGTGATTTTCTGAAAAATTTTGACGAAAGAAAATTCTCCTTTTGGTTCTCTTTAGATGCTTCATGTTAAGACGTACACGCCACAACAATTGTTTTCGAGATACAACGTGTAGTTTTGGAGATACAACCTAATTTTGTACGATGCGTTATTTCTTCTCTTAAAGAGTTTCCAATGCGTACGTATATGTCTTTACTCTGCAAAACTGTATTTCCTTATGAAGTGATATTCTTACATATCCTTTCGAGAGAAAACTGTCCTGTGCCTTCTCTTTTGAGGCTACACACTTAGACATACACGCAACATGAAAGCTTTTCGACTTGCAACGTGTTGTTTAGGAAAAACAAGATAATTTCGCACAATGCGGGATTTCCTTAAAACGTGATTTTCTGAAAAATTTTGACGAAAGAAAATTCTCCTTTTGGTTCTCTTTAGATGCTACATGTTAAGACGTACACGCCACAACAATTCTTTTCGAGATACAACGTGTAGTTTTGGAGATACAAGCTAATTTTGTACGATGCGTTATTTCTTCTCGTAAAGAGTTTCCAATGCGTACGTATATGTCTTTACTCTGAAAAACTGTATTTCCTTATGAAGTGGTATTCTTACATATCCTTTCGAGAGAAAACTGTCCTGTGCCTTCTCTTTTGAGGCTACACACTTAGACATACACGCAACATGAAAGCTTTTCGACTTACAACGTGTTGTTTAGGAAAAACAAGATAATTTCGCACGATGCGGGATTTCCTTAAAACATGATTTTCTGAAAAATTTCGACGAAAGAAAATTCTCCTTTTGGTTCTCTTTAGATGCTACATGTTAAGACGAACACGCCACAACAATTCTTTTCGAGATACAACGTGTAGTTTTGGAGATACAAGCTAATTTTGTACTATGCGTTATTTCTTCTCGTAAAGAGTTTCCAATGCGTACGTATATGTCTTTACTCTGCAAAACTGTATTTCCTTATGAAGTGGTATTCTTACATATCCTTTCGAGAGAAAGCTGTCCTGTGCCTTCTCTTTTGAGGCTACACACTTAGACATACACGCAACATGAAAGCTTTTCGACTTACAACGTGTTGTTTAGGAAAAACAAGATAATTTCGCACGATGCGGGATTTCCTTAAAACGTGATTTTCTGAAAAATTTTGACGAAAGAAAATTCTCCTTTTGGTTCTCTTTAGATGCTACATGTTAAGACGTACACGCCACAACAATTCTTTTCGAGATACAACGTGTAGTTTTGGAGATACAAGCTAATTTTGTACGATGCGTTATTTCTTCTCGTAAAGAGTTTCCAATGCGTACGTATATGTCTTTACTCTGCAAAACTCTATTTCCTTATGAAGTGGTATTCTTACATATCCTTTCGAGAGAAAACTGTCCTGTGCCTTCTCTTTTGAGGCTACACACTTAGACATACACGCAACATGAAAGCTTTTCGACTTACAACGTGTTGTTTAGGAAAAACAAGATAATTTCGCACGATGCGGGATTTCCTTAAAACGTGATTTTCTGAAAAATTTTGACGAAAGAAAATTCTCCTTTTGGTTCTCTTTAGATGCTACATGTGAAGACGTACACGCCACAACAATTCTTTTCGAGATACAACGTGTAGTTTTGGAGATACAAGCTAATTTTGTACGATGCGTTATTTCTTCTCGTAAAGAGTTTCCAATGCGTACGTATATGTCTTTACTCTGCAAAACTGTATTTCCTTATGAAGTGGTATTCTTACATATCCTTTTGAGAGAAAACTGTCCTGTGCCTTCTCTTTTGGGGCTACACACTTAGACATACACGCAACATGAAAGCTTTTCGACTTACAACGTGTTGTTTAGGAAAAACAAGATAATTTCGCACCATGCGGGATTTCCTTAAAACGTGATTTTCTGAAAAATTTTGACGAAAGAAAATTCTCCTTTTGGTTCTCTTTAGATGCTTCATGTTAAGACGTACACGCCACAACAATTGTTTTCGAGATACAACGTGTAGTTTTGGAGATACAACCTAATTTTGTACGATGCGTTATTTCTTCTCTTAAAGAGTTTCCAATGCGTACGTATATGTCTTTACTCTGCAAAACTGTATTTCCTTATGAAGTGATATTCTTACATATCCTTTCGAGAGAAAACTGTCCTGTGCCTTCTCTTTTGAGGCTACACACTTAGACATACACGCAACATGAAAGCTTTTCGACTTGCAAAGTGTTGTTTAGGAAAAACAAGATAATTTCGCACAATGCGGGATTTCCTTAAAACGTGATTTTCTGAAAAATTTTGACGAAAGAAAATTCTCCTTTTGGTTCTCTTTAGATGCTACATGTTAAGACGTACACGCCACAACAATTCTTTTCGAGATACAACGTGTAGTTTTGGAGATACAAGCTAATTTTGTACGATGCGTTATTTCTTCTCGTAAAGAGTTTCCAATGCGTACGTATATGTCTTTACTCTGAAAAACTGTATTTCCTTATGAAGTGGTATTCTTACATATCCTTTCGAGAGAAAACTGTCCTGTGCCTTCTCTTTTGAGGCTACACACTTAGACATACACGCAACATGAAAGCTTTTCGACTTACAACGTGTTGTTTAGGAAAAACAAGATAATTTCGCACGATGCGGGATTTCCTTAAAACATGATTTTCTGAAAAATTTCGACGAAAGAAAATTCTCCTTTTGGTTCTCTTTAGATGCTACATGTTAAGACGAACACGCCACAACAATTCTTTTCGAGATACAACGTGTAGTTTTGGAGATACAAGCTAATTTTGTACTATGCGTTATTTCTTCTCGTAAAGAGTTTCCAATGCGTACGTATATGTCTTTACTCTGCAAAACTGTATTTCCTTATGAAGTGGTATTCTTACATATCCTTTCGAGAGAAAGCTGTCCTGTGCCTTCTCTTTTGAGGCTACACACTTAGACATACACGCAACATGAAAGCTTTTCGACTTACAACGTGTTGTTTAGGAAAAACAAGATAATTTCGCACGATGCGGGATTTCCTTAAAACGTGATTTTCTGAAAAATTTTGACGAAAGAAAATTCTCCTTTTGGTTCTCTTTAGATGCTACATGTTAAGACGTACACGCCACAACAATTCTTTTCGAGATACAACGTGTAGTTTTGGAGATACAAGCTAATTTTGTACGATGCGTTATTTCTTCTCCTAAAGAGTTTCCAATGCGTACGTATATGTCTTTACTCTGCAAAACTGTATTTCCTTATGAAGTGGTATTCTTACATATCCTTTCGAGAGAAAACTGTCCTGTGCCTTCTCTTTTGAGGCTACACACTTAGACATACACGCAACATGAAAGCTTTTCGACTTACAACGTGTTGTTTAGGAAAAACAAGATAATTTCGCATGATGCGGGATTTCCTTAAAACGTGATTTTCTGAAAAATTTTGACGAAAGAAAATTCTCCTTTTGGTTCTCTTTAGATGCTACATGTTAAGACGTACACGCCACAACAATTCTTTTCGAGATACAACGTGTAGTTTTGGAGATACAAGCTAATTTTGTACGATGCGTTATTTCTTCTCGTAAAGAGTTTCCAATGCGTACGTATATGTCTTTACTCTGCAAAACTGTATTTCCTTATGAAGTGGTATTCTTACATATCCTTTCGAGAGAAAACTGTCCTGTGCCTTCTCTTTTGAAGCTACACACTTAGACATACACGCAACATGAAAGCTTTTCGACTTACAACGTGTTGTTTAGGAAAAACAAGATAATTTCGCACGATGCGGGATTTCCTTAAAACGTGATTTTCTGAAAAATTTTGACGAAAGAAAATTCTCCTTTTGGTTCTCTTTAGATGCTACATGTTAAGACGTACACGCCACAACAATTCTTTTCGAGATACAACGTGTAGTTTTGGAGATACAAGCTAATTTTGTACTATGCGTTATTTCTTCTCGTAAAGAGTTTCCAATGCGTACGTATATGTCTTTACTCTGCAAAACTGTATTTCCTTATGAAGTGGTATTCTTACATATCCTTTCGAGAGAAAACTGTCCTGTGCCTTCTCTTTTGAGGCTACACACTTAGACATACACGCAACATGAAAGCTTTTCGACTTACAACGTGTTGTTTAGGAAAAACAAGATAATTTCGCACGATGCGGGATTTCCTTAAAACGTGATTTTCTGAAAAATTTTGACGAAAGAAAATTCTCCTTTTGGTTCTCTTTAGATGCTACATGTTAAGACGTACACGCCACAACAATTCTTTTCGAGATACAACGTGTAGTTTTGGAGATACAAGCTAATTTTGTACTATGCGTTATTTCTTCTCGTAAAGAGTTTCCAATGCGTACGTATATGTCTTTACTCTGCAAAACTGTATTTCCTTATGAAGTGGTATTCTTACATATCCTTTCGAGAGAGAACTGTCCTGTGCCTTCTCTTTTGAAGCTACACACTTAGACATACACGCAACATGAAAGCTTTTCGACTTACAACGTGTTGTTTAGGAAAAACAAGATAATTTCGCACGATGCGGGATTTCCTTAAAACGTGATTTTCTGAAAAATTTTGACGAAAGAAAATTCTCCTTTTGGTTCTCTTTAGATGCTACATGTTAAGACGTACACGCCACAACAATTCTTTTCGAGATACAACGTGTAGTTTTGGAGATACAAGCTAATTTTGTACTATGCGTTATTTCTTCTCGTAAAGAGTTTCCAATGCGTACGTATATGTCTTTACTCTGCAAAACTGTATTTCCTTATGAAGTGGTATTCTTACATATCCTTTCGAGAGAAAACTGTCCTGTGCCTTCTCTTTTGAGGCTACACACTTAGACAAACACGCAACATGAAAGCTTTTCGACTTACAACGTGTTGTTTAGGAAAAACAAGATAATTTCGCACGATGCGGGATTTCCTTAAAACGTGATTTTCTGAAAAATTTTGACGAAAGAAAATTCTCCTTTTGGGTCTCTTTAGATGCTACATGTTAAGACGTACACGCCACAACAATTCTTTTCGAGATACAACGTGTAGTTTTGGAGATACAAGCTAATTTTGTACGATGCGTTATTTCTTCTCGTAAAGAGTTTCCAATGCGTACGTATATGTCTTTACTCTGCAAAACTGTATTTCCTTATGAAGTGGTATTCTTACATATCCTTTCGAGAGAAAACTGTCCTGTGCCTTCTCTTTTGAGGCTACACACTTAGACATACACGCAACATGAAAGCTTTTCGACTTACAACGTGTTGTTTAGGAAAAACAAGATAATTTCGCATGATGCGGGATTTCCTTAAAACGTGATTTTCTGAAAAATTTTGACGAAAGAAAATTCTCCTTTTGGTTCTCTTTAGATGCTACATGTTAAGACGTACACGCCACAACAATTCTTTTCGAGATACAACGTGTAGTTTTGGAGATACAAGCTAATTTTGTACGATGCGTTATTTCTTCTCGTAAAGAGTTTCCAATGCGTACGTATATGTCTTTACTCTGCAAAACTGTATTTCCTTATGAAGTGGTATTCTTACATATCCTTTCGAGAGAAAACTGTCCTGTGCCTTCTCTTTTGAAGCTACACACTTAGACATACACGCAACATGAAAGCTTTTCGACTTACAACGTGTTGTTTAGGAAAAACAAGATAATTTCGCACGATGCGGGATTTCCTTAAAACGTGATTTTCTGAAAAATTTTGACGAAAGAAAATTCTCCTTTTGGTTCTCTTTAGATGCTACATGTTAAGACGTACACGCCACAACAATTCTTTTCGAGATACAACGTGTAGTTTTGGAGATACAAGCTAATTTTGTACTATGCGTTATTTCTTCTCGTAAAGAGTTTCCAATGCGTACGTATATGTCTTTACTCTGCAAAACTGTATTTCCTTATGAAGTGGTATTCTTACATATCCTTTCGAGAGAAAACTGTCCTGTGCCTTCTCTTTTGAGGCTACACACTTAGACATACACGCAACATGAAAGCTTTTCGACTTACAACGTGTTGTTTAGGAAAAACAAGATAATTTCGCACGATGCGGGATTTCCTTAAAACGTGATTTTCTGAAAAATTTTGACGAAAGAAAATTCTCCTTTTGGTTCTTTTTAGATGCTACATGTTAAGACGTACACGCCACAACAATTCTTTTCGAGATACAACGTGTAGTTTTGGAGATACAAGCTAATTTTGTACTATGCGTTATTTCTTCTCGTAAAGAGTTTCCAATGCGTACGTATATGTCTTTACTCTGCAAAACTGTATTTCCTTATGAAGTGGTATTCTTACATATCCTTTCGAGAGAAAACTGTCCTGTGCCTTCTCTTTTGAAGCTACACACTTAGACATACACGCAACATGAAAGCTTTTCGACTTACAACGTGTTGTTTAGGAAAAACAAGATAATTTCGCACGATGCGGGATTTCCTTAAAACGTGATTTTCTGAAAAATTTTGACCAAAGAAAATTCTCCTTTTGGTTCTCTTTAGATGCTACATGTTAAGACGTACACGCCACAACAATTCTTTTAGAGATACAACGTGTAGTTTTGGAGATACAAGCTAATTTTGTACTATGCGTTATTTCTTCTCGTAAAGAGTTTCCAATGCGTACGTATATGTCTTTACTCTGCAAAACTGTATTTCCTTATGAAGTGGTATTCTTACATATCCTTTCGAGAGAAAACTGTCCTGTGCCTTCTCTTTTGAGGCTACACACTTAGACATACACGCAACATGAAAGCTTTTCGACTTACAACGTGTTGTTTAGGAAAAACAAGATAATTTCGCACGATGCGGGATTTCCTTAAAACGTGATTTTCTGAAAAATATTGACGAAAGAAAATTCTCCTTTTGGTTCTCTTTAGATGCTACATGTTAAGACGTACACGCCACAACAATTCTTTTCGAGATACAACGTGTAGTTTTGGAGATACAAGCTAATTTTGTACGATGCGTTATTTCTTCTCGTAAAGAGTTTCCAATGCGTACGTATATGTCTTTACTCTGCAAAACTGTATTTCCTTATGAAGTGGTATTCTTACATATCCTTTCGAGAGAAAACTGTCCTGTGCCTTCTATTTTGAGGCTACACACTTAGACATACACGCAACATGAAAGCTTTTCGACTTACAACGTGTTGTTTAGGAAAAACAAGATAATTTCGCACGATGCGGGATTTCCTTAAAACGTGATTTTCTGAAAAATTTTGACGAAAGAAAATTCTCCTTTTGGTTCTCTTTAGATGCTACATGTTAAGACGTACACGCCACAACAATTCTTTTCGAGATACAACGTGTAGTTTTGGAGATACAAGCTAATTTTGTACGATGCGTTATTTCTTCTCGTAAAGAGTTTCCAATGCGTACGTATATGTCTTTACTCTGCAAAACTGTATTTCCTTATGAAGTGGTATTCTTACATATCCTTTCGAGAGAAAACTGTCCTGTGCCTTCTCTTTTGAAGCTACACACTTAGACATACACGCAACATGAAAGCTTTTCGACTTACAACGTGTTGTTTAGGAAAAACAAGATAATTTCGCACGATGCGGGATTTCCTTAAAACGTGATTTTCTGAAAAATTTGACGAAAGAAAATTCTCCTTTTGGTTCTCTTCAGATGCTACATGTTAAGACGTACACGCCACAACAATTCTTTTGGAGATACAATGTGTAGTTTTGGAGATACAAGCTAATTTTGTACTATGCGTTATTTCTTCTCGTAAAGAGTTTCCAATGCGTACGTATATGTCTTTACTCTGCAAAACTGTATTTCCTCATGAAGTGGTATTCTTACATATCCTTTCGAGAGAAAACTGTCCTGTGCCTTCTCTTTTGAGGCTACACACTTAGACATACACGCAACATGAAAGCTTTTCGACTTACAACGTGTTGTTTAGGAAAAACAAGATAATTTCGCAAGATGCGGGATTTCCTTAAAACGTGATTTTCTGAAAAATTTTGACGAAAGAAAATTCTCCTTTTTGTTCTCTTTAGATGCTACATGTTAAGACGTACACGCCACAACAATTCTTTTCGAGATACAACGTGTAGTTTTGGAGATACAATCTAATTTTGTACTATGCGTTATTTCTTCTCGTAAAGAGTTTCCAATGCGTACGTATATGTCTTTACTCTGCAAAACTGTATTTCCTTATGAAGTGGTATTCTTACATATCCTTTCGAGAGAAAACTGTCCTGTGCCTTCTCTTTTGAGGCTACACACTTAGACATACACGCAACATGAAAGCTTTTCGACTTACAACGTGTTGTTTAGGAAAAACAAGATAATTTCGCACGATGCGGGATTTCCTTAAAACGTGATTTTCTGAAAAATATTGACGAAAGAAAATTCTCCTTTTGGTTCTCTTTAGATGCTACATGTTAAGACGTACACGCCACAACAATTCTTTTCGAGATACAACGTGTAGTTTTGGAGATACAAGCTAATTTTGTACGATGTGTTATTTCTTCTCGTAAAGAGTTTCCAATGCGTACGTATATGTCTTTACTCTGCAAAACTGTATTTCCTTATGAAGTGGTATTCTTACATATCCTTTCGAGAGAAAACTGTCCTGTGCCTTCTATTTTGAGGCTACACACTTAGACATACACGCAACATGAAAGCTTTTCGACTTACAACGTGTTGTTTAGGAAAAACAAGATAATTTCGCACGATGCGGGATTTCCTTAAAACGTGATTTTCTGAAAAATTTTGACGAAAGAAAATTCTCCTTTTGGTTCTCTTTAGATGCTACATGTTAAGACGTACACGCCACAACAATTCTTTTCGAGATACAACGTGTAGTTTTGGAGATACAAGCTAATTTTGTACGATGCGTTATTTCTTCTCGTAAAGAGTTTCCAATGCGTACGTATATGTCTTTACTCTGCAAAACTGTATTTCCTTATGAAGTGGTATTCTTACATATCCTTTCGAGAGAAAACTGTCCTGTGCCTTCTCTTTTGAAGCTACACACTTAGACATACACGCAACATGAAAGCTTTTCGACTTACAACGTGTTGTTTAGGAAAAACAAGATAATTTCGCACGATGCGGGATTTCCTTAAAACGTGATTTTCTGAAAAATTTGACGAAAGAAAATTCTCCTTTTGGTTCTCTTCAGATGCTACATGTTAAGACGTACACGCCACAACAATTCTTTTGGAGATACAATGTGTAGTTTTGGAGATACAAGCTAATTTTGTACTATGCGTTATTTCTTCTCGTAAAGAGTTTCCAATGCGTACGTATATGTCTTTACTCTGCAAAACTGTATTTCCTCATGAAGTGGTATTCTTACATATCCTTTCGAGAGAAAACTGTCCTGTGCCTTCTCTTTTGAGGCTACACACTTAGACATACACGCAACATGAAAGCTTTTCGACTTACAACGTGTTGTTTAGGAAAAACAAGATAATTTCGCAAGATGCGGGATTTCCTTAAAACGTGATTTTCTGAAAAATTTTGACGAAAGAAAATTCTCCTTTTTGTTCTCTTTAGATGCTACATGTTAAGACGTACACGCCACAACAATTCTTTTCGAGATACAACGTGTAGTTTTGGAGATACAATCTAATTTTGTACTATGCGTTATTTCTTCTCGTAAAGAGTTTCCAATGCGTACGTATATGTCTTTACTCTGCAAAACTGTATTTCCTTATGAAGTGGTATTCTTACATATCCTTTCGAGAGAAAACTGTCCTGTGCCTTCTCTTTTGAGGCTACACACTTAGACATAGACGCAACATGAAAGCTTTTCGACTTACAACGTGTTGTTTAGGAAAAACAAGATAATTTCGCACGATGCGGGATTTCCTTAAAACGTGATTTTCTGAAAAATTTTGACGAAAGAAAATTCTCCTTTTGGTTCTCTTTAGATGCTACATGTTAAGACGTACACGCCACAACAATTCTTTTCGAGATACAACGTGTAGTTTTGGAGATACAAGCTAATTTTGTACGATGTGTTATTTCTTCTCGTAAAGAGTTTCCAATGCATACGTATATGTCTTTACTCTGCAAAACTGTATTTCCTTATGAAGTGGTATTCTTACATATCCTTTCGAGAGAAAACTGTCCTGTGCCTTCTCTTTTGAGGCTACACACTTAGACATACACGCAACATGAAAGCTTTTCGACTTACAACGTGTTGTTTAGGAAAAACAAGATAATTTCGCACGATGCGGGATTTCCTTACAACGTGATTTTCTGAAAAATTTTGACGAAAGAAAATTCTCCTTTTGGTTCTCTTTAGATGCTACATGTTAAGACGTACACGCCACAACAATTCTTTTCGAGATACAACGTGTAGTTTTGGAGATACAAGCTAATTTTGTACGATGCGTTATTTCTTCTCATAAAGAGTTTCCAATGCGTACGTATATGTCTTTACTCTGCAAAACTGTATTTCCTTATGAAGTGGTATTCTTACATATCCTTTCGAGAGAAAACTGTCCTGTGCCTTCTCTTTTGAGGCTACACACTTAGACATACACGCAACATGAAAGCTTTTCGACTTACAACGTGTTGTTTAGGAAAAACAAGATAATTTCGCACGATGCGGGATTTCCTTAAAACGTGATTTTCTGAAAAATTTTGACGAAAGAAAATTCTCCTTTTGGTTCTCTTTAGATGCTACATGTTAAGACGTACACGCCACAACAATTCTTTTCGAGATACATCGTGTAGTTTTGGAGATACAAGCTAATTTTGTACGATGCGTTATTTCTTCTCGTAAAGAGTTTCCAATGCGTACGTATATGTCTTTACTCTGCAAAACTCTATTTCCTTATGAAGTGGTATTCTTACATATCCTTTCGAGAGAAAACTGTCCTGTGCCTTCTCTTTTGAGGCTACACACTTAGACATACACGCAACATGAAAGCTTTTCGACTTACAACGTGTTGTTTAGGAAAAACAAGATAATTTCGCACGATGCGGGATTTCCTTAAAACGTGATTTTCTGAAAAATTTTGACAAAAGAAAATTCTCCTTTTGGTTCTCTTTAGATGCTACATGTTAAGACGTACACGCCACAACAATTCTTTTCGAGATACAACGTGTAATTTTGGAGATACAAGCTAATTTTGTACTATGCGTTATTTCTTCTCGTAAAGAGTTTCCAATGCGTACGTATATGTCTTTACTCTGCAAAACTGTATTTCCTTATGAAGTGGTATTCTTACATATCCTTTCGAGAGAAAACTGTCCTGTGCCTTCTCTTTTGAAGCTACACACTTAGACATACACGCAACATGAAAGCTTTTCGACTTACAACGTGTTGTTTAGGAAAAACAAGATAATTTCGCACGATGCGGGATTTCCTTAAAACGTGATTTTCTGAAAAATTTTGACGAAAGAAAATTCTCCTTTTGGTTCTCTTTAGATGCTACATGTTAAGACGTACACGGCACAACAATTCTTTTCGAGATACAACGTGTAGTTTGGAGATACAAGCTAATTCTGTACTATGCGTTATTTCTTCTCGTAAAGAGTTTCCAATGCGTACGTATATGTCTTTACTCTGCAAAACTGTATTTCCTTATGAAGTGGTATTCTTACATATCCTTTCGAGAGAAAACTGTCCTGTGCCTTCTCTTTTGAGGCTACACACTTAGACATACACGCAACATGAAAGCTTTTCGACTTACAACGTGTTGTTTAGGAAAAACAAGATAATTTCGCACGATGCGGGATTTCCTTAAAACGTGATTTTCTGAAAAATTTTGACGAAAGAAAATTCTCCTTTTGGTTCTCTTTAGATGCTACATGTTAAGACGTACACGCCACAACAATTCTTTTCGAGATACAATGTGTAGTTTTGGAGATACAAGCTAATTTTGTACGATGCGTTATTTCTTCTCGTAAAGAGTTTCCAATGCGTACGTATATGTCTTTACTCTGCAAAACTGTATTTCCTTATGAAGTGGTATTCTTACATATCCTTTCGAGAGAAAACTGTCCTGTGCCTTCTCTTTTGAGGCTACACACTTAGACATACACGCAACATGAAAGCTTTTCGACTTACAACGTGTTGTTTAGGAAAAACAAGATAATTTCGCACGATGCGGGATTTCCTTAAAACGTGATTTTCTGAAAAATTTTGACGAAAGAAAATTCTCCTTTTGGTTCTCTTTAGATGCTACATGTTAAGACGTACACGCCACAACAATTCTTTTCGAGATACAACGTGTAGTTTTGGAGATACAAGCTAATTTTTTACTATGCGTTATTTCTTCTCGTAAAGAGTTTCCAATGCGTACGTATATGTCTTTACTCTGCAAAACTGTATTTCCTTATGAAGTGGTATTCTTACATATCCTTTCGAGAGAAAACTGTCCTGTGCCTTCTCTTTTGAGGCTACACACTTAGACATACACGCAACATGAAAGCTTTTCGACTTACAACGTGTTGTTTAGGAAAAACAAGATAATTTCGCATGATGCGGGATTTCCTTAAAACGTGATTTTCTGAAAAATTTTGACTAAAGAAAATTCTCCTTTTGGTTCTCTTTAGATGCTACATGTTAAGACGTACACGCCACAACAATTCTTTTCGAGATACAACGTGTAGTTTTGGAGATACAAGCTAATTTTGTACGATGCGTTATTTCTTCTCGTAAAGAGTTTCCAATGCGTACGTATATGTCTTTACTCTGCAAAACTGTATTTCCTTATGAAGTGGTATTCTTACATATCCTTTCGAGAGAAAACTGTCCTGTGCCTTCTCTTTTGAAGCTACACACTTAGACATACACGCAACATGAAAGCTTTTCGACTTACAACGTGTTGTTTAGGAAAAACAAGATAATTTCGCACGATGCGGGATTTCCTTAAAACGTGATTTTCTGAAAAATTTTGACGAAAGAAAATTCTCCTTTTGGTTCTCTTTAGATGCTACATGTTAAGACGTACACGCCACAACAATTCTTTTCGAGATACAACGTGTAGTTTTGGAGATACAAGCTAATTTTGTACTATGCGTTATTTCTTCTCGTAAAGAGTTTCCAATGCGTACGTATATGTCTTTACTCTGCAAAACTGTATTTCCTTATGAAGTGGTATTCTTACATATCCTTTCGAGAGAAAACTGTCCTGTGCCTTCTCTTTTGAGGCTACACACTTAGACATACACGCAACATGAAAGCTTTTCGACTTACAACGTGTTGTTTAGGAAAAACAAGATAATTTCGCACGATGCGGGATTTCCTTAAAACGTGATTTTCTGAAAAATTTTGACGAAAGAAAATTCTCCTTTTGGTTCTCTTTAGATGCTACATGTTAAGACGTACACGCCACAACAATTCTTTTCGAGATACAACGTGTAGTTTTGGAGATACAAGCTAATTTTTTACTATGCGTTATTTCTTCTCGTAAAGAGTTTCCAATGCGTACGTATATGTCTTTACTCTGCAAAACTGTATTTCCTTATGAAGTGGTATTCTTACATATCCTTTCGAGAGAAAACTGTCCTGTGCCTTCTCTTTTGAAGCTACACACTTAGACATACACGCAACATGAAAGCTTTTCGACTTACAACGTGTTGTTTAGGAAAAACAAGATAATTTCGCACGATGCGGGATTTCCTTAAAACGTGATTTTCTGAAAAATTTTGACGAAAGAAAATTCTCCTTTTGGTTCTCTTTAGATGCTACATGTTAAGACGTACACGCCACAACAATTCTTTTCGAGATACAACGTGTAGTTTTGGAGATACAAGCTAATTTTGTACTATGCGTTATTTCTTCTCGTAAAGAGTTTCCAACGCGTACGTATATGTCTTTACTCTGCAAAACTGTATTTCCTTATGAAGTGGTATTCTTACATATCCTTTCGAGAGAAAACTGTCCTGTGCCTTCTCTTTTGAGGCTACACACTTAGACATACACGCAACATGAAAGCTTTTCGACTTACAACGTGTTGTTTAGGAAAAACAAGATAATTTCGCACGATGCGGGATTTCCTTAAAACGTGATTTTCTGAAAAATTTTGACGAAAGAAAATTCTCCTTTTGGTTCTCTTTAGATGCTACATGTTAAGACGTACACGCCACAACAATTCTTTTCGAGATACAACGTGTAGTTTTGGAGATACAAGCTAATTTTGTACGATGCGTTATTTCTTCTCGTAAAGAGTTTCCAATGCGTACGTATATGTCTTTACTCTGCAAAACTGTATTTCCTTATGAAGTGGTATTCTTACATATCCTTTCGAGAGAAAACTGTCCTGTGCCTTCTCTTTTGAGGCTATACACTTAGACATACACGCAACATGAAAGCTTTTCGACTTACAACGTGTTGTTTAGGAAAAACAAGATAATTTCGCACGATGCGGGATTTCCTTAAAACGTGATTTTCTGAAAAATTTTGACGAAAGAAAATTCTCCTTTTGGTTCTCTTTAGATGCTACATGTTAAGACGTACACGCCACAACAATTCTTTTCGAGATACAACGTGTAGTTTTGGAGATACAAGCTAATTTTGTACGATGCGTTATTTCTTCTCGTAAAGAGTTTCCAATGCGTACGTATATGTCTTTACTCTGCAAAACTGTATTTCCTTATGAAGTGGTATTCTTACATATCCTTTCGAGAGAAAACTGTCCTGTGCCTTCTCTTTTGAGGCTACACACTTAGACATACACGCAACATGAAAGCTTTTCGACTTACAACGTGTTGTTTAGGAAAAACAAGATAATTTCGCACGATGCGGGATTTCCTTAAAACGTGATTTTCTGAAAAATATTGACGAAAGAAAATTCTCCTTTTGGTTCTCTTTAGATGCTACATGTTAAGACGTACACGCCACAACAATTCTTTTCGAGATACAACGTGTAGTTTTGGAGATACAAGCTAATTTTGTACGATGCGTTATTTCTTCTCGTAAAGAGTTTCCAATGCGTACGTATATGTCTTTACTCTGCAAAACTGTATTTCCTTATGAAGTGGTATTCTTACATATCCTTTCGAGAGAAAACTGTCCTGTGCCTTCTCTTTTGAGGCTACACACTTAGACATACACGCAACATGAAAGCTTTTCGACTTACAACGTGTTGTTTAGGAAAAACAAGATAATTTCGCACGATGCGGGATTTCCTTAAAACGTGATTTTCTGAAAAATTTTGACGAAAGAAAATTCTCCTTTTGGTTCTCTTTAGATGCTACATGTTAAGACGTACACGCCACAACAATTCTTTTCGAGATACAACGTGTAGTTTTGGAGATACAAGCTAATTTTGTACTATGCGTTATTTCTTCTCGTAAAGAGTTTCCAATGCGTACGTATATGTCTTTACTCTGCAAAACTGTATTTCCTTATGAAGTGGTATTCTTACATATCCTTTCGAGAGAAAACTGTCCTGTGCCTTCTCTTTTGAAGCTACACACTTAGACATACACGCAACATGAAAGCTTTTCGACTTACAACGTGTTGTTTAGGAAAAACAAGATAATTTCGCACGATGCGGGATTTCCTTAAAACGTGATTTTCTGAAAAATTTTGACGAAAGAAAATTCTCCTTTTGGTTCTCTTCAGATGCTACATGTTAAGACGTACACGCCACAACAATTCTTTTCGAGATACAATGTGTAGTTTTGGAGATACAAGCTAATTTTGTACTATGCGTTATTTCTTCTCGTAAAGAGTTTCCAATGCGTACGTATATGTCTTTACTCTGCAAAACTGTATTTCCTCATGAAGTGGTATTCTTACATATCCTTTCGAGAGAAAACTGTCCTGTGCCTTCTCTTTTGAGGCTACACACTTAGACATACACGCAACATAAAAGCTTTTCGACTTACAACGTGTTGTTTAGGAAAAACAAGATAATTTCGCAAGATGCGGGATTTCCTTAAAACGTGATTTTCTGAAAAATTTTGACGAAAGAAAATTCTCCTTTTTGTTCTCTTTAGATGCTACATGTTAAGACGTACACGCCACAACAATTCTTTTCGAGATACAACGTGTAGTTTTGGAGATACAATCTAATTTTGTACTATGCGTTATTTCTTCTCGTAAAGAGTTTCCAATGCGTACGTATATGTCTTTACTCTGCAAAACTGTATTTCCTTATGAAGTGGTATTCTTACATATCCTTTCGAGAGAAAACTGTCCTGTGCCTTCTCTTTTGAGGCTACACACTTAGACATAGACGCAACATGAAAGCTTTTCGACTTACAACGTGTTGTTTAGGAAAAACAAGATAATTTCGCACGATGCGGGATTTCCTTAAAACGTGATTTTCTGAAAAATTTTGACGAAAGAAAATTCTCCTTTTGGTTCTCTTTAGATGCTACATGTTAAGACGTACACGCCACAACAATTCTTTTCGAGATACATCGTGTAGTTTTGGAGATACAAGCTAATTTTGTACGATGCGTTATTTCTTCTCGTAAAGAGTTTCCAATGCGTACGTATATGTCTTTACTCTGCAAAACTCTATTTCCTTATGAAGTGGTATTCTTACATATCCTTTCGAGAGAAAACTGTCCTGTGCCTTCTCTTTTGAAGCTACACACTTAGACATACACGCAACATGAAAGCTTTTCGACTTACAACGTGTTGTTTAGGAAAAACAAGATAATTTCGCACGATGCGGGATTTCCTTAAAACGTGATTTTCTGAAAAATTTTGACGAAAGAAAATTCTCCTTTTGGTTCTCTTTAGATGCTACATGTTAAGACATACACGCCACAACAATTCTTTTCGAGATACAACGTGTAGTTTTGGAGATACAAGCTAATTTTGTACTATGCGTTATTTCTTCTCGTAAAGAGTTTCCAATGCGTACGTATATGTCTTTACTCTGCAAAACTGTATTTCCTTATGAAGTGGTATTCTTACATATCCTTTCGAGAGAAAACTGTCCTGTGCCTTCTCTTTTGAAGCTACACACTTAGACATACACGCAACATGAAAGCTTTTCGACTTACAACGTGTTGTTTAGGAAAAACAAGATAATTTCGCACCATGCGGGGATTTCCTTAAAACGTGATTTTCTGAAAAATTTTGACGAAAGAAAATTCTCCTTTTGGTTCTCTTTAGATGCTACATGTTAAGACGTACACGCCACAACAATTCTTTTCGAGATACAACGTGTAGTTTTGGAGATACAAGCTAATTTTGTACTATGCGTTATTTCTTCTCGTAAAGAGTTTCCAACGCGTACGTATATGTCTTTACCTCTGCAAAACTGTATTTCCTTATGAAGTGGTATTCTTACATATCCTTTCTAGAGAAAAACTGTCCTGTGCCTTCTCTTTTGAGGCTACACACTTAGACATACACGCAACATGAAAGCTTTTCGACTTACAACGTGTTGTTTAGGAAAAACAAGATAATTTCGCACGATGCGGGATTTCCTTAAAACGTGATTTTCTTAAAAATTTTGACGAAAGAAAATTCTCCTTTTGGTTCTCTTTAGATGCTACATGTTAAGACGTACACGCCACAACAATTCTTTTCGAGATACAACGTGTAGTTTTGGAGATACAAGCTAATTTTGTACGATGCGTTATTTCTTCTCGTAAAGAGTTTCCAATGCGTACGTATATGTCTTTACTCTGCAAAACTGTATTTCCTTATGAAGTGGTATTCTTACATATCCTTTCGAGAGAAAACTGTCCTGTGCCTTCTCTTTTGAGGCTATACACTTAGACATACACGCAACATGAAAGCTTTTCGACTTACAACGTGTTGTTTAGGAAAAACAAAATAATTTCGCACGATGCGGGATTTCCTTAAAACGTGATTTTCTGAAAAATTTTGACGAAAGAAAATTCTCCTTTTGGTTCTCTTTAGATGCTACATGTTAAGACGTACACGCCACAACAATTCTTTTCGAGATACAACGTGTAGTTTTGGAGATACAAGCTAATTTTGTACGATGCGTTATTTCTTCTCGTAAAGAGTTTCCAATGCGTACGTATATGTCTTTACTCTGCAAAACTGTATTTCCTTATGAAGTGGTATTCTTACATATCCTTTCGAGAGAAAACTGTCCTGTGCCTTCTCTTTTGAGGCTACACACTTAGACATACACGCAACATGAAAGCTTTTCGACTTACAACGTGTTGTTTAGGAAAAACAAGATAATTTCGCACGATGCGGGATTTCCTTAAAACGTGATTTTCTGAAAAATATTGACGAAAGAAAATTCTCCTTTTGGTTCTCTTTAGATGCTACATGTTAAGACGTACACGCCACAACAATTCTTTTCGAGATACAACGTGTAGTTTTGGAGATACAAGCTAATTTTGTACGATGCGTTATTTCTTCTCGTAAAGAGTTTCCAATGCGTACGTATATGTCTTTACTCTGCAAAACTGTATTTCCTTATGAAGTGGTATTCTTACATATCCTTTCGAGAGAAAACTGTCCTGTGCCTTCTCTTTTGAGGCTACACACTTAGACATACACGCAACATGAAAGCTTTTCGACTTACAACGTGTTGTTTAGGAAAAACAAGATAATTTCGCACGATGCGGGATTTCCTTAAAACGTGATTTTCTGAAAAATTTTGACGAAAGAAAATTCTCCTTTTGGTTCTCTTTAGATGCTACATGTTAAGACGTACACGCCACAACAATTCTTTTCGAGATACAACGTGTAGTTTTGGAGATACAAGCTAATTTTGTACTATGCGTTATTTCTTCTCGTAAAGAGTTTCCAATGCGTACGTATATGTCTTTACTCTGCAAAACTGTATTTCCTTATGAAGTGGTATTCTTACATATCCTTTCGAGAGAAAACTGTCCTGTGCCTTCTCTTTTGAAGCTACACACTTAGACATACACGCAACATGAAAGCTTTTCGACTTACAACGTGTTGTTTAGGAAAAACAAGATAATTTCGCACGATGCGGGATTTCCTTAAAACGTGATTTTCTGAAAAATTTTGACGAAAGAAAATTCTCCTTTTGGTTCTCTTCAGATGCTACATGTTAAGACGTACACGCCACAACAATTCTTTTCGAGATACAATGTGTAGTTTTGGAGATACAAGCTAATTTTGTACTATGCGTTATTTCTTCTCGTAAAGAGTTTCCAATGCGTACGTATATGTCTTTACTCTGCAAAACTGTATTTCCTCATGAAGTGGTATTCTTACATATCCTTTCGAGAGAAAACTGTCCTGTGCCTTCTCTTTTGAGGCTACACACTTAGACATACACGCAACATAAAAGCTTTTCGACTTACAACGTGTTGTTTAGGAAAAACAAGATAATTTCACAAGATGCGGGATTTCCTTAAAACGTGATTTTCTGAAAAATTTTGACGAAAGAAAATTCTCCTTTTTGTTCTCTTTAGATGCTACATGTTAAGACGTACACGCCACAACAATTCTTTTCGAGATACAACGTGTAGTTTTGGAGATACAATCTAATTTTGTACTATGCGTTATTTCTTCTCGTAAAGAGTTTCCAATGCGTACGTATATGTCTTTACTCTGCAAAACTGTATTTCCTTATGAAGTGGTATTCTTACATATCCTTTCGAGAGAAAACTGTCCTGTGCCTTCTCTTTTGAGGCTACACACTTAGACATAGACGCAACATGAAAGCTTTTCGACTTACAACGTGTTGTTTAGGAAAAACAAGATAATTTCGCACGATGCGGGATTTCCTTAAAACGTGATTTTCTGAAAAATTTTGACGAAAGAAAATTCTCCTTTTGGTTCTCTTTAGATGCTACATGTTAAGACGTACACGCCACAACAATTCTTTTCGAGATACAACGTGTAGTTTTGGAGATACAAGCTAATTTTGTACGATGTGTTATTTCTTCTCGTAAAGAGTTTCCAATGCATACGTATATGTCTTTACTCTGCAAAACTGTATTTCCTTATGAAGTGGTATTCTTACATATCCTTTCGAGAGAAAACTGTCCTGTGCCTTCTCTTTTGAGGCTACACACTTAGACATACACGCAACATGAAAGCTTTTCGACTTACAACGTGTTGTTTAGGAAAAACAAGATAATTTCGCACGATGCGGGATTTCCTTAAAACGTGATTTTCTGAAAAATTTTGACGAAAGAAAATTCTCCTTTTGGTTCTCTTTAGATGCTACATGTTAAGACGTACACGCCACAACAATTCTTTTCGAGATACAACGTGTAGTTTTGGAGATACAAGCTAATTTTGTACGATGCGTTATTTCTTCTCGTAAAGAGTTTCCAATGCGTACGTATATGTCTTTACTCTGCAAAACTGTATTTCCTTATGAAGTGGTATTCTTACATATCCTTTCGAGAGAAAACTGTCCTGTGCCTTCTCTTTTGAGGCTACACACTTAGACATACACGCAACATGAAAGCTTTTCGACTTACAACGTGTTGTTTAGGAAAAACAAGATAATTTCGCACGATGCGGGATTTCCTTAAAACGTGATTTTCTGAAAAATTTTGACGAAAGAAAATTCTCCTTTTGGTTCTCTTTAGATGCTACATGTTAAGACGTACACGCCACAACAATTCTTTTCGAGATACATCGTGTAGTTTTGGAGATACAAGCTAATTTTGTACGATGCGTTATTTCTTCTCGTAAAGAGTTTCCAATGCGTACGTATATGTCTTTACTCTGCAAAACTCTATTTCCTTATGAAGTGGTATTCTTACATATCCTTTCGAGAGAAAACTGTCCTGTGCCTTCTCTTTTGAAGCTACACACTTAGACATACACGCAACATGAAAGCTTTTCGACTTACAACGTGTTGTTTAGGAAAAACAAGATAATTTCGCACGATGCGGGATTTCCTTAAAACGTGATTTTCTGAAAAATTTTGACCAAAGAAAATTCTCCTTTTGGTTCTCTTTAGATGCTACATGTTAAGACGTACACGCCACAACAATTCTTTTCGAGATACAACGTGTAGTTTTGGAGATACAAGCTAATTTTGTACTATGCGTTATTTCTTCTCGTAAAGAGTTTCCAACGCGTACGTATATGTCTTTACTCTGCAAAACTGTATTTCCTTATGAAGTGGTATTCTTACATATCCTTTCGAGAGAAAACTGTCCTGTGCCTTCTCTTTTGAGGCTACACACTTAGACATACACGCAACATGAAAGCTTTTCGACTTACAACGTGTTGTTTAGGAAAAACAAGATAATTTCGCACGATGCGGGATTTCCTTAAAACGTGATTTTCTTAAAAATTTTGACGAAAGAAAATTCTCCTTTTGGTTCTCTTTAGATGCTCCATGTTAAGACGTACACGCCACAACAATTCTTTTCGAGATACAACGTGTAGTTTTGGAGATACAAGCTAATTTTGTACGATGCGTTATTTCTTCTCGTAAAGAGTTTCCAATGCGTACGTATATGTCTTTACTCTGCAAAACTGTATTTCCTTATGAAGTGGTATTCTTACATATCCTTTCGAGAGAAAACTGTCCTGTGCCTTCTCTTTTGAGGCTATACACTTAGACATACACGCAACATGAAAGCTTTTCGACTTACAACGTGTTGTTTAGGAAAAACAAGATAATTTCGCACGATGCGGGATTTCCTTAAAACGTGATTTTCTGAAAAATTTTGACGAAAGAAAATTCTCCTTTTGGTTCTCTTTAGATGCTACATGTTAAGACGTACACGCCACAACAATTCTTTTCGAGATACAACGTGTAGTTTTGGAGATACAAGCTAATTTTGTACGATGCGTTATTTCTTCTCGTAAAGAGTTTCCAATGCGTACGTATATGTCTTTACTCTGCAAAACTGTATTTCCTTATGAAGTGGTATTCTTACATATCCTTTCGAGAGAAAACTGTCCTGTGCCTTCTCTTTTGAGGCTACACACTTAGACATACACGCAACATGAAAGCTTTTCGACTTACAACGTGTTGTTTAGGAAAAACAAGATAATTTCGCACGATGCGGGATTTCCTTAAAACGTGATTTTCTGAAAAATTTTGACGAAAGAAAATTCTCCTTTTGGTTCTCTTTAGATGCTACATGTTAAGACGTACACGCCACAACAATTCTTTTCGAGATACAACGTGTAGTTTTGGAGATACAAGCTAATTTTGTACGATGTGTTATTTCTTCTCGTAAAGAGTTTCCAATGCATACGTATATGTCTTTACTCTGCAAAACTGTATTTCCTTATGAAGTGGTATTCTTACATATCCTTTCGAGAGAAAACTGTCCTGTGCCTTCTCTTTTGAGGCTACACACTTAGACATACACGCAACATGAAAGCTTTTCGACTTACAACGTGTTGTTTAGGAAAAACAAGATAATTTCGCACGATGCGGGATTTCCTTAAAACGTGATTTTCTGAAAAATTTTGACGAAAGAAAATTCTCCTTTTGGTTCTCTTTAGATGCTACATGTTAAGACGTACACGCCACAACAATTCTTTTCGAGATACAACGTGTAGTTTTGGAGATACAAGCTAATTTTGTACGATGCGTTATTTCTTCTCGTAAAGAGTTTCCAATGCGTACGTATATGTCTTTACTCTGCAAAACTGTATTTCCTTATGAAGTGGTATTCTTACATATCCTTTCGAGAGAAAACTGTCCTGTGCCTTCTCTTTTGAGGCTACACACTTAGACATACACGCAACATGAAAGCTTTTCGACTTACAACGTGTTGTTTAGGAAAAACAAGATAATTTCGCACGATGCGGGATTTCCTTAAAACGTGATTTTCTGAAAAATTTTGACGAAAGAAAATTCTCCTTTTGGTTCTCTTTAGATGCTACATGTTAAGACGTACACGCCACAACAATTCTTTTCGAGATACATCGTGTAGTTTTGGAGATACAAGCTAATTTTGTACGATGCGTTATTTCTTCTCGTAAAGAGTTTCCAATGCGTACGTATATGTCTTTACTCTGCAAAACTCTATTTCCTTATGAAGTGGTATTCTTACATATCCTTTCGAGAGAAAACTGTCCTGTGCCTTCTCTTTTGAGGCTACACACTTAGACATACACGCAACATGAAAGCTTTTCGACTTACAACGTGTTGTTTAGGAAAAACAAGATAATTTCGCACGATGCGGGATTTCCTTAAAACGTGATTTTCTGAAAAATTTTGACGAAAGAAAATTCTCCTTTTGGTTCTCTTTAGATGCTACATGTTAAGACGTACACGCCACAACAATTCTTTTCGAGATACAACGTGTAGTTTTGGAGATACAAGCTAATTTTGTACTATGCGTTATTTCTTCTCGTAAAGAGTTTCCAATGCGTACGTATATGTCTTTACTCTGCAAAACTGTATTTCCTTATGAAGTGGTATTCTTACATATCCTTTCGAGAGAAAACTGTCCTGTGCCTTCTCTTTTGAGGCTACACACTTAGACATACACGCAACATGAAAGCTTTTCGACTTACAACGTGTTGTTTAGGAAAAACAAGATAATTTCGCACGATGCGGGATTTCCTTAAAACGTGATTTTCTGAAAAATTTTGACGAAAGAAAATTCTCCTTTTGGTTCTCTTTAGATGCTACATGTTAAGACGTACACGCCACAACAATTCTTTTCGAGATACAACGTGTAGTTTTGGAGATACAAGCTAATTTTGTACTATGCGTTATTTCTTCTCGTAAAGAGTTTCCAATGCGTACGTATATGTCTTTACTCTGCAAAACTGTATTTCCTTATGAAGTGGTATTCTTACATATCCTTTCGAGAGAAAACTGTCCTGTGCCTTCTCTTTTGAAGCTACACACTTAGACATACACGCAACATGAAAGCTTTTCGACTTACAACGTGTTGTTTAGGAAAAACAAGATAATTTCGCACGATGCGGGATTTCCTTAAAACGTGATTTTCTGAAAAATTTTGACCAAAGAAAATTCTCCTTTTGGTTCTCTTTAGATGCTACATGTTAAGACGTACACGCCACAACAATTCTTTTCGAGATACAACGTGTAGTTTTGGAGATACAAGCTAATTTTGTACTATGCGTTATTTCTTCTCGTAAAGAGTTTCCAATGCGTACGTATATGTCTTTACTCTGCAAAACTGTATTTCCTTATGAAGTGGTATTCTTACATATCCTTTCGAGAGAAAACTGTCCTGTGCCTTCTCTTTTGAGGCTACACACTTAGACATACACGCAACATGAAAGCTTTTCGACTTACAACGTGTTGTTTAGGAAAAACAAGATAATTTCGCACGATGCGGGATTTCCTTAAAACGTGATTTTCTGAAAAATTTTGACGAAAGAAAATTCTCCTTTTGGTTCTCTTTAGATGCTACATGTTAAGACGTACACGCCACAACAATTCTTTTCGAGATACAACGTGTAGTTTTGGAGATACAAGCTAATTTTGTACGATGCGTTATTTCTTCTCGTAAAGAGTTTCCAATGCGTACGTATATGTCTTTACTCTGCAAAACTGTATTTCCTTATGAAGTGGTATTCTTACATATCCTTTCGAGAGAAAACTGTCCTGTGCCTTCTCTTTTGAGGCTACACACTTAGACATACACGCAACATGAAAGCTTTTCGACTTACAACGTGTTGTTTAGGAAAAACAAGATAATTTCGCACGATGCGGGATTTCCTTAAAACGTGATTTTCTGAAAAATTTTGACGAAAGAAAATTCTCCTTTTGTTTCTCTTTAGATGCTACATGTTAAGACGTACACGCCACAACAATTCTTTTCGAGATACAACGTGTAGTTTTGGAGATACAAGCTAATTTTGTACTATGCGTTATTTCTTCTCGTAAAGAGTTTCCAATGCGTACGTATATGTCTTTACTCTGCAAAACTGTATTTCCTTATGAAGTGGTATTCTTACATATCCTTTCGAGAGAAAACTGTCCTGTGCCTTCTCTTTTGAGGCTACACACTTAGACATACACGCAACATGAAAGCTTTTCGACTTACAACGTGTTGTTTAGGAAAAACAAGATAATTTCGCATGATGCGGGATTTCCTTAAAACGTGATTTTCTGAAAAATTTTGACGAAAGAAAATTCTCCTTTTGGTTCTCTTTAGATGCTACATGTTAAGACGTACACGCCACAACAATTCTTTTCGAGATACAACGTGTAGTTTTGGAGATACAAGCTAATTTTTTACGATGCGTTATTTCTTCTCATAAAGATTTTCCAATGCGTACGTATATGTCTTTACTCTGCAAAACTGTATTTCCTTATGAAGTGGTATTCTTACATATCCTTTCGAGAGAAAACTGTCCTGTGCCTTCTCTTTTGAAGCTACACACTTAGACATACACGCAACATGAAAGCTTTTCGACTTACAACGTGTTGTTTAGGAAAAACAAGATAATTTCGCACGATGCGGGATTTCCTTAAAACGTGATTTTCTGAAAAATTTTGATGAAAGAAAATTCTCCTTTTGGTTCTCTTTAGATGCTACATGTTAAGACGTACACGCCACAACAATTCTTTTCGAGATACAACGTGTAGTTTTGGAGATACAAGCTAATTTTGTACTATGCGTTATTTCTTCTCGTAAAGAGTTTCCAATGCGTACGTATATGTCTTTACTCTGCAAAACTGTATTTCCTTATGAAGTGGTATTCTTACATATCCTTTCGAGAGAAAACTGTCCTGTGCCTTCTCTTTTGAGGCTACACACTTAGACATACACGCAACATGAAAGCTTTTCGACTTACAACGTGTTGTTTAGGAAAAATAAGATAATTTCGCACGATGCGGGATTTCCTTAAAACGTGATTTTCTGAAAAATTTTGACGAAAGAAAATTCTCCTTTTGGTTCTCTTTAGATGCTACATGTTAAGACGTACACGCCACAACAATTCTTTTCGAGATACAACGTGTAGTTTTGGAGATACAAGCTAATTTTGTACGATGCGTTATTTCTTCTCGTAAAGAGTTTCCAATGCGTACGTATATGTCTTTACTCTGCAAAACTGTATTTCCTTATGAAGTGGTATTCTTACATATCCTTTCGAGAGAAAACTGTCCTGTGCCTTCTCTTTTGAAGCTACACACTTAGACATACACGCAACATGAAAGCTTTTCGACTTACAACGTGTTGTTTAGGAAAAACAAGATAATTTCGCACGATGCGGGATTTCCTAAAACGTGATTTTCTGAAAAATTTTGACGAAAGAAAATTCTCCTTTTGGTTCTCTTTAGATGCTACATGTTAAGACGTACACGCCACAACAATTCTTTTCGAGATACAACGTGTAGTTTTGGAGATACAAGCTAATTTTGTACTATGCGTTATTTCTTCTCGTAAGAGTTTCCAATGCGTACGTATATGTCTGTACTCTGCAAAACTGTATTTCCTTATGAAGTGATATTATTACATATCCTTTCGAGAGAAAACTGTCCTGTGCCTTCTCTTTTGAGGCTACACACTTAGACCTACACGCAACATGAAAGCTTTTCGACTTACAACGTGTTGTTTAGGAAAAACAAGATAATTTCGCACGATGCGGGATTTCCTTAAAACGTGATTTTCTGAAAAATTTTGACGAAAGAAAATTCTCCTTTTGGTTCTCTTTAGATGCTACATGTTAAGACGTACACGCCACAACAATTCTTTTCGAGATACAACGTGTAGTTTTGGAGATACAAGCTAATTTTGTACGATGCGTTATTTCTTCTCGTAAAGAGTTTCCAATGCGTACGTATATGTCTTTACTCTGCAAAACTGTATTTCCTTATGAAGTGGTATTCTTACATATACTTTCGAGAGAAAACTGTCCTGTGCCTTCTCTTTTGAGGCTATACACTTAGACATACACGCAACATGAAAGCTTTTCGACTTACAACGTGTTGTTTAGGAAAAACAAGATAATTTCGCACGATGCGGGATTTCCTTAAAACGTGATTTTCTGAAAAATTTTGACGAAAGAAAATTCTCCTTTTGGTTCTCTTTAGATGCTACATGTTAAGACGTACACGCCACAACAATTCTTTTCGAGATACAACGTGTAGTTTTGGAGATACAAGCTAATTTTGTACTATGCGTTATTTCTTCTCGTAAAGAGTTTCCAATGCGTACGTATATGTCTTTACTCTGCAAAACTGTATTTCCTTATGAAGTGGTATTCTTACATATCCTTTCGAGAGAAAACTGTCCTGTGCCTTCTCTTTTGAGGCTACACACTTAGACATACACGCAACATGAAAGCTTTTCGACTTACAACGTGTTGTTTAGGAAAAACAAGATAATTTCGCACGATGCGGGATTTCCTTAAAACGTGATTTTCTGAAAAATTTTGACGAAAGAAAATTCTCCTTTTGGTTCTCTTTAGATGCTACATGTTAAGACGTACACGCCACAACAATTCTTTTCGAGATACAACGTGTAGTTTTGGAGATACAAGCTAATTTTGTACGATGCGTTATTTCTTCTCGTAAAGAGTTTCCAATGCGTACGTATATGTCTTTACTCTGCAAAACTCTATTTCCTTATGAAGTGGTATTCTTACATATCCTTTCGAGAGAAAACTGTCCTGTGCCTTCTCTTTTGAGGCTACACACTTAGACATACACGCAACATGAAAGCTTTTCGACTTACAACGTGTTGTTTAGGAAAAACAAGATAATTTCGCACGATGCGGGATTTCCTTAAAACGTGATTTTCTGAAAAATTTTGACGAAAGAAAATTCTCCTTTTGGTTCTCTTTAGATGCTACATGTTAAGACGTACACGCCACAACAATTCTTTTCGAGATACAACGTGTAGTTTTGGAGATACAATCTAATTTTGTACTATGCGTTATTTCTTTTCGTAAAGAGTTTCCAATGCGTACGTATATGTCTTTACTCTGCAAAACTGTATTTCCTTATGAAGTGGTATTCTTACATATCCTTTCGAGAGAAAACTGTCCTGTGCCTTCTCTTTTGAGGCTACACACTTAGACATACACGCAACATGAAAGCTTTTCGACTTACAACGTGTTGTTTAGGAAAAACAAGATAATTTCGCACGATGCGGGATTTCCTTAAAACGTGATTTTCTGAAAAATTTTGACGAAAGAAAATTCTCCTTTTGGTTCTCTTTAGATGCTACATGTTAAGACGTACACGCCACAACAATTCATTTCGAGATACAACGTGTAGTTTTGGAGATACAAGCTAATTTTGTACGATGCGTTATTTCTTCTCGTAAAGAGTTTCCAATGCGTACGTATATATCTTTACTCTGCAAAACTGTATTTCCTTATGAAGTGGTATTCTTACATATCCTTTCGAGAGAAAACTGTCCTGTGCCTTCTCTTTTGAGGCTACACACTTAGACATACACGCAACATGAAAGCTTTTCGACTTACAACGTGTTGTGTAGGAAAAACAAGATAATTTCGCACGATGCGGGATTTCCTTAAAACGTGATTTTCTGAAAAATTTTGACGAAAGAAAATTCTCCTTTTGGTTCTCTTTAGATGCTACATGTTAAGACGTACACGCCACAACAATTCTTTTCGAGATACAACGTGTAGTTTTGGAGATACAAGCTAATTTTGTACGATGCGTTATTTCTTCTCGTAAAGAGTTTCCAATGCGTACGTATATGTCTTTACTCTGCAAAACTGTATTTCCTTATGAAGTGGTATTCTTACATATCCTTTCGAGAGAAAACTGTCCTGTGCCTTCTCTTTTGAGGCTACACACTTAGACATACACGCAACATGAAAGCTTTTCGACTTACAACGTGTTGTTTAGGAAAAACAAGATAATTTCGCACTATGCGGGATTTCCTTAAAACGTGATTTTCTGAAAAATTTTGACGAAAGAAAATTCTCCTTTTGGTTCTCTTTAGATGCTACATGTTAAGACGTACACGCCACAACAATTCTTTTCGAGATACAACGTGTAGTTTTGGAGATACAAGCTAATTTTGTACGATGCGTTATTTCTTCTCGTAAAGAGTTTCCAATGCGTACGTATATGTCTTTACTCTGCAAAACTGTATTTCCTTATGAAGTGGTATTCTTACATATCCTTTCGAGAGAAAACTGTCCTGTGCCTTCTCTTTTGAGGCTACACACTTAGACATACACGCAACATGAAAGCTTTTCGACTTACAACGTGTTGTTTAGGAAAAACAAGATAATTTCGCACGATGCGGGATTTCCTTAAAACGTGATTTTCTGAAAAATTTTGACGAAAGAAAATTCTCCTTTTGGTTCTCTTTAGATGCTACATGTTAAGACGTACACGCCACAACAATTCTTTTCGAGATACAACGTGTAGTTTTGGAGATACAATCTAATTTTGTACTATGCGTTATTTCTTTTCGTAAAGAGTTTCCAATGCGTACGTATATGTCTTTACTCTGCAAAACTGTATTTCCTTATGAAGTGGTATTCTTACATATCCTTTCGAGAGAAAACTGTCCTGTGCCTTCTCTTTTGAGGCTACACACTTAGACATACACGCAACATGAAAGCTTTTCGACTTACAACATGTTGTTTAGGAAAAACAAGATAATTTCGCACGATGCGGGATTTCCTTAAAACGTGATTTTCTGAAAAATTTTGACGAAAGAAAATTCTCCTTTTGGTTCTCTTTAGATGCTACATGTTAAGACGTACACACCACAACAATTCATTTCGAGATACAACGTGTAGTTTTGGAGATACAAGCTAATTTTGTACGATGCGTTATTTCTTCTCGTAAAGAGTTTCCAATGCGTACGTATATATCTTTACTCTGCAAAACTGTATTTCCTTATGAAGTGGTATTCTTACATATCCTTTCGAGAGAAAACTGTCCTGTGCCTTCTCTTTTGAGGCTACACACTTAGACATACACGCAACATGAAAGCTTTTCGACTTACAACGTGTTGTGTAGGAAAAACAAGATAATTTCGCACGATGCGGGATTTCCTTAAAACGTGATTTTCTGAAAAATTTTGACGAAAGAAAATTCTCCTTTTGGTTCTCTTTAGATGCTACATGTTAAGACGTACACGCCACAACAATTCTTTTCGAGATACAACGTGTAGTTTTGGAGATACAAGCTAATTTTGTACGATGCGTTATTTCTTCTCGTAAAGAGTTTCCAATGCGTACGTATATGTCTTTACTCTGCAAAACTGTATTTCCTTATGAAGTGGTATTCTTACATATCCTTTCGAGAGAAAACTGTCCTGTGCCTTCTCTTTTGAGGCTACACACTTAGACATACACGCAACATGAAAGCTTTTCGACTTACAACGTGTTGTTTAGGAAAAACAAGATAATTTCGCACGATGCGGGATTTCCTTAAAACGTGATTTTCTGAAAAATTTTGACGAAAGAAAATTCTCCTTTTGGTTCTCTTTAGATGCTACATGTTAAGACGTACACGCCACAACAATTCTTTTCGAGATACAACGTGTAGTTTTGGAGATACAAGCTAATTTTGTACGATGCGTTATTTCTTCTCGTAAAGAGTTTCCAATGCGTACGTATATGTCTTTACTCTGCAAAACTGTATTTCCTTATGAAGTGGTATTCTTACATATCCTTTCGAGAGAAAACTGTCCTGTGCCTTCTCTTTTGAGGCTACACACTTAGACATACACGCAACATGAAAGCTTTTCGACTTACAACGTGTTGTTTAGGAAAAACAAGATAATTTCGCACGATGCGGGATTTCCTTAAAACGTGATTTTCTGAAAAATTTTGACGAAAGAAAATTCTCCTTTTGGTTCTCTTTAGATGCTACATGTTAAGACGTACACGCCACAACAATTCTTTTCGAGATACAACGTGTAGTTTTGGAGATACAAGCTAATTTTGTACGATGCGTTATTTCTTCTCGTAAAGAGTTTCCAATGCGTACGTATATGTCTTTACTCTGCAAAACTGTATTTCCTTATGAAGTGGTATTCTTACATATCCTTTCGAGAGAAAACTGTCCTGTGCCTTCTCTTTTGAGGCTACACACTTAGACATACACGCAACATGAAAGCTTTTCGACTTACAACGTGTTGTTTAGGAAAAACAAGATAATTTCGCACGATGCGGGATTTCCTTAAAACGTGATTTTCTGAAAAGTTTTGACGAAAGAAAATTCTCCTTTTGGTTCTCTTTAGATGCTACATGTTAAGACGTACACGCCACAACAATTCTTTTCGAGATACAACGTGTAGTTTTGGAGATACAAGCTAATTTTTTACGATGCGTTATTTCTTCTCGTAAAGAGTTTCCAATGCGTACTTATATGTCTTTACTCTGCAAAACTGTATTTCCTTATGAAGTGGTATTCTTACATATCCTTTCGAGAGAAAACTGTCCTGTGCCTTCTCTTTTGAGGCTACACACTTAGACATACACGCAACATGAAAGCTTTTCGATTTACAACGTGTTGTTTAGGAAAAACAAGATAATTTCGCACGATGCGGGATTTCCTTAAAACGTGATTTTCTGAAAAATTTTGACGAAAGAAAATTCTCCTTTTGGTTCTCTTTAGATGCTACATGTTAAGACGTACACGCCACAACAATTCTTTTCGAGATACAACGTGTAGTTTTGGAGATACAAGCTAATTTTGTACGATGCGTTATTTCTTCTCGTAAAGAGTTTCCAATGCGTACGTATATGTCTTTACTCTGCAAAACTGTATTTCCTTATGAAGTGGTATTCTTACATATCCTTTCGAGAGAAAACTGTCCTGTGCCTTCTCTTTTGAGGCTACACACTTAGACATACACGCAACATGAAAGCTTTTCGACTTACAACGTGTTGTTTAGGAAAAACAAGATAATTTCGCACGATGCGGGATTTCCTTAAAACGTGATTTTCTGAAAAATTTTGACGAAAGAAAATTCTCCTTTTGGTTCTCTTTAGATGCTACATGTTAAGACGTACACGCCACAACAATTCTTTTCGAGATACAACGTGTAGTTTTGGAGATACAAGCTAATTTTGTACGATGCGTTATTTCTTCTCGTAAAGAGTTTCCAATGCGTACGTATATGTCTTTACTCTGCAAAACTGTATTTCCTTATGAAGTGGTATTCTTACATATCCTTTCGAGAGAAAACTGTCCTGTGCCTTCTCTTTTGAGGCTACACACTTAGACATACACGCAACATGAAAGCTTTTCGACTTACAACGTGTTGTTTAGGAAAAACAAGATAATTTCGCAAGATGCGGGATTTCCTTAAAACGTGATTTTCTGAAAAATTTTGACCAAAGAAAATTCTCCTTTTGGTTGTCTTTAGATGCTACATGTTAAGACGTACACGCCACAATTCTTTTCGAGATACAACGTGTAGTTTTGGAGATACAATCTAATTTTGTACTATGCGTTATTTCTTCTCATAAAGAGTTTCCAATGCGTACGTATATGTCTTTACTCTGCAAAACTGTATTTCCTTATGAAGTGGTATTCTTACATATCCTTTCGAGAGAAAACTGTCCTGTGCCTTCTCTTTTGAGGCTACACACTTAGACATACACGCAACATGAAAGCTTTTCGACTTACAACGTGTTGTTTAGGAAAAACAAGATAATTTCGCACGATGCGGGATTTCCTTAAAACGTGATTTTCTGAAAAGTTTTGACGAAAGAAAATTCTCCTTTTGGTTCTCTTTAGATGCTACATGTTAAGACGTACACGCCACAACAATTCTTTTCGAGATACAACGTGTAGTTTTGGAGATACAAGCTAATTTTTTACGATGCGTTATTTCTTCTCGTAAAGAGTTTCCAATGCGTACTTATATGTCTTTACTCTGCAAAACTGTATTTCCTTATGAAGTGGTATTCTTACATATCCTTTCGAGAGAAAACTGTCCTGTGCCTTCTCTTTTGAGGCTACACACTTAGACATACACGCAACATGAAAGCTTTTCGACTTACAACGTGTTGTTTAGGAAAAACAAGATAATTTCGCACGATGCGGGATTTCCTTAAAACGTGATTTTCTGAAAAATTTTGACGAAAGAAAATTCTCCTTTTGGTTCTCTTTAGATGCTACATGTTAAGACGTACACACCACAACAATTCATTTCGAGATACAACGTGTAGTTTTGGAGATACAAGCTAATTTTGTACGATGCGTTATTTCTTCTCGTAAAGAGTTTCCAATGCGTACGTATATATCTTTACTCTGCAAAACTGTATTTCCTTATGAAGTGGTATTCTTACATATCCTTTCGAGAGAAAACTGTCCTGTGCCTTCTCTTTTGAGGCTACACACTTAGACATACACGCAACATGAAAGCTTTTCGACTTACAACGTGTTGTGTAGGAAAAACAAGATAATTTCGCACGATGCGGGATTTCCTTAAAACGTGATTTTCTGAAAAATTTTGACGAAAGAAAATTCTCCTTTTGGTTCTCTTTAGATGCTACATGTTAAGACGTACACGCCACAACAATTCTTTTCGAGATACAACGTGTAGTTTTGGAGATACAAGCTAATTTTGTACGATGCGTTATTTCTTCTCGTAAAGAGTTTCCAATGCGTACGTATATGTCTTTACTCTGCAAAACTGTATTTCCTTATGAAGTGGTATTCTTACATATCCTTTCGAGAGAAAACTGTCCTGTGCCTTCTCTTTTGAGGCTACACACTTAGACATACACGCAACATGAAAGCTTTTCGACTTACAACGTGTTGTTTAGGAAAAACAAGATAATTTCGCACGATGCGGGATTTCCTTAAAACGTGATTTTCTGAAAAATTTTGACGAAAGAAAATTCTCCTTTTGGTTCTCTTTAGATGCTACATGTTAAGACGTACACGCCACAACAATTCTTTTCGAGATACAACGTGTAGTTTTGGAGATACAAGCTAATTTTGTACGATGCGTTATTTCTTCTCGTAAAGAGTTTCCAATGCGTACGTATATGTCTTTACTCTGCAAAACTGTATTTCCTTATGAAGTGGTATTCTTACATATCCTTTCGAGAGAAAACTGTCCTGTGCCTTCTCTTTTGAGGCTACACACTTAGACATACACGCAACATGAAAGCTTTTCGACTTACAACGTGTTGTTTAGGAAAAACAAGATAATTTCGCACGATGCGGGATTTCCTTAAAACGTGATTTTCTGAAAAATTTTGACGAAAGAAAATTCTCCTTTTGGTTCTCTTTAGATGCTACATGTTAAGACGTACACGCCACAACAATTCTTTTCGAGATACAACGTGTAGTTTTGGAGATACAAGCTAATTTTGTACGATGCGTTATTTCTTCTCGTAAAGAGTTTCCAATGCGTACGTATATGTCTTTACTCTGCAAAACTGTATTTCCTTATGAAGTGGTATTCTTACATATCCTTTCGAGAGAAAACTGTCCTGTGCCTTCTCTTTTGAGGCTACACACTTAGACATACACGCAACATGAAAGCTTTTCGACTTACAACGTGTTGTTTAGGAAAAACAAGATAATTTCGCACGATGCGGGATTTCCTTAAAACGTGATTTTCTGAAAAGTTTTGACGAAAGAAAATTCTCCTTTTGGTTCTCTTTAGATGCTACATGTTAAGACGTACACGCCACAACAATTCTTTTCGAGATACAACGTGTAGTTTTGGAGATACAAGCTAATTTTTTACGATGCGTTATTTCTTCTCGTAAAGAGTTTCCAATGCGTACTTATATGTCTTTACTCTGCAAAACTGTATTTCCTTATGAAGTGGTATTCTTACATATCCTTTCGAGAGAAAACTGTCCTGTGCCTTCTCTTTTGAGGCTACACACTTAGACATACACGCAACATGAAAGCTTTTCGATTTACAACGTGTTGTTTAGGAAAAACAAGATAATTTCGCACGATGCGGGATTTCCTTAAAACGTGATTTTCTGAAAAATTTTGACGAAAGAAAATTCTCCTTTTGGTTCTCTTTAGATGCTACATGTTAAGACGTACACGCCACAACAATTCTTTTCGAGATACAACGTGTAGTTTTGGAGATACAAGCTAATTTTGTACGATGCGTTATTTCTTCTCGTAAAGAGTTTCCAATGCGTACGTATATGTCTTTACTCTGCAAAACTGTATTTCCTTATGAAGTGGTATTCTTACATATCCTTTCGAGAGAAAACTGTCCTGTGCCTTCTCTTTTGAGGCTACACACTTAGACATACACGCAACATGAAAGCTTTTCGACTTACAACGTGTTGTTTAGGAAAAACAAGATAATTTCGCACGATGCGGGATTTCCTTAAAACGTGATTTTCTGAAAAATTTTGACGAAAGAAAATTCTCCTTTTGGTTCTCTTTAGATGCTACATGTTAAGACGTACACGCCACAACAATTCTTTTCGAGATACAACGTGTAGTTTTGGAGATACAAGCTAATTTTGTACGATGCGTTATTTCTTCTCGTAAAGAGTTTCCAATGCGTACGTATATGTCTTTACTCTGCAAAACTGTATTTCCTTATGAAGTGGTATTCTTACATATCCTTTCGAGAGAAAACTGTCCTGTGCCTTCTCTTTTGAGGCTACACACTTAGACATACACGCAACATGAAAGCTTTTCGACTTACAACGTGTTGTTTAGGAAAAACAAGATAATTTCGCAAGATGCGGGATTTCCTTAAAACGTGATTTTCTGAAAAATTTTGACCAAAGAAAATTCTCCTTTTGGTTGTCTTTAGATGCTACATGTTAAGACGTACACGCCACAATTCTTTTCGAGATACAACGTGTAGTTTTGGAGATACAATCTAATTTTGTACTATGCGTTATTTCTTCTCATAAAGAGTTTCCAATGCGTACGTATATGTCTTTACTCTGCAAAACTGTATTTCCTTATGAAGTGGTATTCTTACATATCCTTTCGAGAGAAAACTGTCCTGTGCCTTCTCTTTTGAGGCTACACACTTAGACATACACGCAACATGAAAGCTTTTCGACTTACAACGTGTTGTTTAGGAAAAACAAGATAATTTCGCACGATGCGGGATTTCCTTAAAACGTGATTTTCTGAAAAGTTTTGACGAAAGAAAATTCTCCTTTTGGTTCTCTTTAGATGCTACATGTTAAGACGTACACGCCACAACAATTCTTTTCGAGATACAACGTGTAGTTTTGGAGATACAAGCTAATTTTTTACGATGCGTTATTTCTTCTCGTAAAGAGTTTCCAATGCGTACTTATATGTCTTTACTCTGCAAAACTGTATTTCCTTATGAAGTGGTATTCTTACATATCCTTTCGAGAGAAAACTGTCCTGTGCCTTCTCTTTTGAGGCTACACACTTAGACATACACGCAACATGAAAGCTTTTCGATTTACAACGTGTTGTTTAGGAAAAACAAGATAATTTCGCACGATGCGGGATTTCCTTAAAACGTGATTTTCTGAAAAATTTTGACGAAAGAAAATTCTCCTTTTGGTTCTCTTTAGATGCTACATGTTAAGACGTACACGCCACAACAATTCTTTTCGAGATACAACGTGTAGTTTTGGAGATACAAGCTAATTTTGTACGATGCGTTATTTCTTCTCGTAAAGAGTTTCCAATGCGTACGTATATGTCTTTACTCTGCAAAACTGTATTTCCTTATGAAGTGGTATTCTTACATATCCTTTCGAGAGAAAACTGTCCTGTGCCTTCTCTTTTGAGGCTACACACTTAGACATACACGCAACATGAAAGCTTTTCGACTTACAACGTGTTGTTTAGGAAAAACAAGATAATTTCGCACGATGCGGGATTTCCTTAAAACGTGATTTTCTGAAAAATTTTGACCAAAGAAAATTCTCCTTTTGGTTCTCTTTAGATGCTACATGTTAAGACGTACACGCCACAACAATTCTTTTCGAGATACAACGTGTAGTTTTGGAGATACAAGCTAATTTTGTACGATGCGTTATTTCTTCTCGTAAAGAGTTTCCAATGCGTACGTATATGTCTTTACTCTGCAAAACTGTATTTCCTTATGAAGTGGTATTCTTACATATCCTTTCGAGAGAAAACTGTCCTGTGCCTTCTCTTTTGAGGCTACACACTTAGACATACACGCAACATGAAAGCTTTTCGACTTACAACGTGTTGTTTAGGAAAAACAAGATAATTTCGCACGATGCGGGATTTCCTTAAAACGTGATTTTCTGAAAAATTTTGACGAAAGAAAATTCTCCTTTTGGTTCTCTTTAGATGCTACATGTTAAGACGTACACGCCACAACAATTCTTTTCGAGATACAACGTGTAGTTTTGGAGATACAAGCTAATTTTGTACTATGCGTTATTTCTTCTCGTAAAGAGTTTCCAATGGGTACGTATATGTCTTTACTCTGCAAAACTGTATTTCCTTATGAAGTGGTATTCTTACATATCCTTTCGAGAGAAAACTGTCCTGTGCCTTCTCTTTTGAGGCTACACACTTAGACATACACGCAACATGAAAGCTTTTCGACTTACAACGTGTTGTTTAGGAAAAACAAGATAATTTCGCATGATGCGGGATTTCCTTAAAACGTGATTTTCTGAAAAATTTTGACGAAAGAAAATTCTCCTTTTGGTTCTCTTTAGATGCTACATGTTAAGACGTACACGCCACAACAATTCTTTTCGAGATACAACGTGTAGTTTTGGAGATACAAGCTAATTTTGTACGATGCGTTATTTCTTCTCGTAAAGAGTTTCCAATGCGTACGTATATGTCTTTACTCTGCAAAACTGTATTTCCTTATGAAGTGGTATTCTTACATATCCTTTCGAGAGAAAACTGTCCTGTGCCTTCTCTTTTGAAGCTACACACTTAGACATACACGCAACATGAAAGCTTTTCGACTTACAACGTGTTGTTTAGGAAAAACAAGATAATTTCGCACGATGCGGGATTTCCTTAAAACGTGATTTTCTGAAAAATTTTGACGAAAGAAAATTCTCCTTTTGGTTCTCTTTAGATGCTACATGTTAAGACGTACACGCCACAACAATTCTTTTCGAGATACAACGTGTAGTTTTGGAGATACAAGCTAATTTTGTACTATGCGTTATTTCTTCTCGTAAAGAGTTTCCAATGCGTACGTATATGTCTTTACTCTGCAAAACTGTATTTCCTTATGAAGTGGTATTCTTACATATCCTTTCGAGAGAAAACTGTCCTGTGCCTTCTCTTTTGAGGCTACACACTTAGACATACACGCAACATGAAAGCTTTTCGACTTACAACGTGTTGTTTAGGAAAAACAAGATAATTTCGCACGATGCGGGATTTCCTTAAAACGTGATTTTCTGAAAAATTTTGACGAAAGAAAATTCTCCTTTTGGTTCTCTTTAGATGCTACATGTTAAGACGTACACGCCACAACAATTCTTTTCGAGATACAACGTGTAGTTTTGGAGATACAAGCTAATTTTGTACGATGCGTTATTTCTTCTCGTAAAGAGTTTCCAATGCGTACGTATATGTCTTTACTCTGCAAAACTGTATTTCCTTATGAAGTGGTATTCTTACATATCCTTTCGAGAGAAAACTGTCCTGTGCCTTCTCTTTTGAAGCTACACACTTAGACATACACGCAACATGAAAGCTTTTCGACTTACAACGTGTTGTTTAGGAAAAACAAGATAATTTCGCACGATGCGGGATTTCCTTAAAACGTGATTTTCTGAAAAATTTTGACGAAAGAAAATTCTCCTTTTGGTTCTCTTTAGATGCTACATGTTAAGACGTACACGCCACAACAATTCTTTTCGAGATACAACGTGTAGTTTTGGAGATACAAGCTAATTTTGTACTATGCGTTATTTCTTCTCGTAAAGAGTTTCCAATGCGTACGTATATGTCTTTACTCTGCAAAACTGTATTTCCTTATGAAGTGGTATTCTTACATATCCTTTCGAGAGAAAACTGTCCTGTGCCTTCTCTTTTGAGGCTACACACTTAGACCTACACGCAACATGAAAGCTTTTCGACTTACAACGTGTTGTTTAGGAAAAACAAGATAATTTCGCACGATGCGGGATTTCCTTAAAACGTGATTTTCTGAAAAATTTTGACGAAAGAAAATTCTCCTTTTGGTTCTCTTTAGATGCTACATGTTAAGACGTACACGCCACAACAATTCTTTTCGAGATACAACGTGTAGTTTTGGAGATACAAGCTAATTTTGTACGATGCGTTATTTCTTCTCGTAAAGAGTTTCCAATGCGTACGTATATGTCTTTACTCTGCAAAACTGTATTTCCTTATGAAGTGGTATTCTTACATATCCTTTCGAGAGAAAACTGTCCTGTGCCTTCTCTTTTGAGGCTATACACTTAGACATACACGCAACATGAAAGCTTTTCGACTTACAACGTGTTGTTTAGGAAAAACAAGATAATTTCGCACGATGCGGGATTTCCTTAAAACGTGATTTTCTGAAAAATTTTGACGAAAGAAAATTCTCCTTTTGGTTCTCTTTAGATGCTACATGTTAAGACATACACGCCACAACAATTCTTTTCGAGATACAACGTGTAGTTTTGGAGATACAAGCTAATTTTGTACTATGCGTTATTTCTTCTCGTAAAGAGTTTCCAATGCGTACGTATATGTCTTTACTCTGCAAAACTGTATTTCCTTATGAAGTGGTATTCTTACATATCCTTTCGAGAGAAAACTGTCCTGTGCCTTCTCTTTTGAGGCTACACACTTAGACATACACGCAACATGAAAGCTTTTCGACTTACAACGTGTTGTTTAGGAAAAACAAGATAATTTCGCACGATGCGGGATTTCCTTAAAACGTGATTTTCTGAAAAATTTTGACCAAAGAAAATTCTCCTTTTAGTTCTCTTTAGATGCTACATGTTAAGACGTACACGCCACAACAATTCTTTTCGAGATACAACGTGTAGTTTTGGAGATACAAGCTAATTTTGTACGATGCGTTATTTCTTCTCGTAAAGAGTTTCCAATGCGTACGTATATGTCTTTACTCTGCAAAACTGTATTTCCTTATGAAGTGGTATTCTTACATATCCTTTCGAGAGAAAACTGTCCTGTGCCTTCTCTTTTGAGGCTACTCACTTAGACATACACGCAACATGAAAGCTTTTCGACTTGAAACGTGTTGTTTAGGAAAAACAAGATAATTTCGCACGATGCGGGATTTCCTTAAAACGTGATTTTCTGAAAAATTTTGACGAAAGAAAATTCTCCTTTTGGTTCTCTTTAGATGCTACATGTTACGACGTACACGCCACAACAATTCTTTTCGAGATACAACGTGTAGTTTTGGAGATACAAGCTAATTTTGTACTATGCGTTATTTCTTCTCGTAAAGAGTTTCCAATGCGTACGTATATGTCTTTCCTCTGCAAAACTGTATTTCCTTATGAAGTGGTATTCTTACATATCCTTTCGAGAGAAAACTGTCCTGTGCCTTCTCTTTTGAGGCTACACACTTAGACATACACGCAACATGAAAGCTTTTCGACTTACAACGTGTTGTGTAGGAAAAACAAGATAATTTCGCACGATGCGGGATTTCCTTAAAACGTGATTTTCTGAAAAATTTTGACGAAAGAAAATTCTCCTTTTGGTTCTCTTTAGATGCTACATGTTAAGACGTACACGCCACAACAATTCTTTTCGAGATACAACGTGTAGTTTTGGAGATACAAGCTAATTTTGTACGATGCGTTATTTCTTCTCGTAAAGAGTTTCCAATGCGTACGTATATGTCTTTACTCTGCAAAACTGTATTTCCTTATGAAGTGGTATTCTTACATATCCTTTCGAGAGAAAACTGTCCTGTGCCTTCTCTTTTGAGGCTACACACTTAGACATACACGCAACATGAAAGCTTTTCGACTTACAACGTGTTGTTTAGGAAAAACAAGATAATTTCGCACGATGAGGGATTTCCTTAAAACGTGATTTTCTGAAAAATTTTGACGAAAGAAAATTCTCCTTTTGGTTCTCTTTAGATGCTACATGTTAAGACGTACACGCCACAACAATTCTTTTCGAGATACAACGTGTAGTTTTGGAGATACAAGCTAATTTTGTACGATGCGTTATTTCTTCTCGTAAAGAGTTTCCAATGCGTACGTATATGTCTTTACTCTGCAAAACTGTATTTCCTTATGAAGTGGTATTCTTACATATCCTTTCGAGAGAAAACTGTCCTGTGCCTTCTCTTTTGAGGCTACACACTTAGACATACACGCAACATGAAAGCTTTTCGACTTACAACGTGTTGTTTAGGAAAAACAAGATAATTTCGCACGATGCGGGATTTCCTTAAAACGTGATTTTCTGAAAAATTTTGACGAAAGAAAATTCTCCTTTTGGTTCTCTTTAGATGCTACATGTTAAGACGTACACGCCACAACAATTCTTTTCGAGATACAACGTGTAGTTTTGGAGATACAAGCTAATTTTGTACGATGCGTTATTTCTTCTCGTAAAGAGTTTCCAATGCGTACGTATATGTCTTTACTCTGCAAAACTGTATTTCCTTATGAAGTGGTATTCTTACATATCCTTTCGAGAGAAAACTGTCCTGTGCCTTCTCTTTTGAGGCTACACACTTAGACATACACGCAACATGAAAGCTTTTCGACTTACAACGTGTTGTTTAGGAAAAACAAGATAATTTAGCATGATGCGGGATTTCCTTAAAACGTGATTTTCTGAAAAATTTTGACGAAAGAAAATTCTCCTTTTGGTTCTCTTTAGATGCTACATGTTAAGACGTACACGCCACAACAATTCTTTTCGAGATACAACGTGTAGTTTTGGAGATACAAGCTAATTTTGTACTATGCGTTATTTCTTCTCGTAAAGAGTTTCCAATGCGTACGTATATGTCTTTACTCTGCAAAACTGTATTTCCTTATGAAGTGGTATTCTTACATATCCTTTCGAGAGAAAACTGTCCTGTGCCTTCTCTTTTGAGGCTACACACTTAGACATACACGCAACATGAAAGCTTTTCGACTTACAACGTGTTGTTTAGGAAAAACAAGATAATTTCGCACGATGCGGGATTTCCTTAAAACGTGATTTTCTGAAAAATTTTGACGAAAGAAAATTCTCCTTTTGGTTCTCTTTAGATGCTACATGTTAAGACGTACACGCCACAACAATTCTTTTCGAGATACAACGTGTAGTTTTGGAGATACAAGCTAATTTTGTACTATGCGTTATTTCTTCTCGTAAAGAGTTTCCAATGCGTACGTATATGTCTTTACTCTGCAAAACTGTATTTCCTTATGAAGTGGTATTCTTACATATCCTTTCGAGAGAAAACTGTCCTGTGCCTTCTCTTTTGAGGCTACACACTTAGACCTACACGCAACATGAAAGCTTTTCGACTTACAACGTGTTGTTTAGGAAAAACAAGATAATTTCGCACGATGCGGGATTTCCTTAAAACGTGATTTTCTGAAAAATTTTGACGAAAGAAAATTCTCCTTTTGGTTCTCTTTAGATGCTACATGTTAAGACGTACACGCCACAACAATTCTTTTCGAGATACAACGTGTAGTTTTGGAGATACAAGCTAATTTTGTACGATGCGTTATTTCTTCTCGTAAAGAGTTTCCAATGCGTACGTATATGTCTTTACTCTGCAAAACTGTATTTCCTTATGAAGTGGTATTCTTACATATCCTTTCGAGAGAAAACTGTCCTGTGCCTTCTCTTTTGAGGCTATACACTTAGACATACACGCAACATGAAAGCTTTTCGACTTACAACGTGTTGTTTAGGAAAAACAAGATAATTTCGCACGATGCGGGATTTCCTTAAAACGTGATTTTCTGAAAAATTTTGACGAAAGAAAATTCTCCTTTTGGTTCTCTTTAGATGCTACATGTTAAGACATACACGCCACAACAATTCTTTTCGAGATACAACGTGTAGTTTTGGAGATACAAGCTAATTTTGTACTATGCGTTATTTCTTCTCGTAAAGAGTTTCCAATGCGTACGTATATGTCTTTACTCTGCAAAACTGTATTTCCTTATGAAGTGGTATTCTTACATATCCTTTCGAGAGAAAACTGTCCTGTGCCTTCTCTTTTGAGGCTACACACTTAGACATACACGCAACATGAAAGCTTTTCGACTTGAAACGTGTTGTTTAGGAAAAACAAGATAATTTCGCACGATGCGGGATTTCCTTAAAACGTGATTTTCTGAAAAATTTTGACGAAAGAAAATTCTCCTTTTGGTTCTCTTTAGATGCTACATGTTAAGACGTACACGCCACAACAATTCTTTTCGAATACAACGTGTAGTTTTGGAGATACAATCTAATTTTGTACTATGCGTTATTTCTTTTCGTAAAGAGTTTCCAATGCGTACGTATATGTCTTTACTCTGCAAAACTGTATTTCCTTATGAAGTGGTATTCTTACATATCCTTTCGAGAGAAAACTGTCCTGTGCCTTCTCTTTTGAGGCTACACACTTAGACATACACGCAACATGAAAGCTTTTCGACTTACAACGTGTTGTTTAGGAAAAACAAGATAATTTCGCACGATGCGGGATTTCCTTAAAACGTGATTTTCTGAAAAATTTTGACGAAAGAAAATTCTCCTTTTGGTTCTCTTTAGATGCTACATGTTACGACGTACACGCCACAACAATTCTTTTCGAGATACAACGTGTAGTTTTGGAGATACAAGCTAATTTTGTACTATGCGTTATTTCTTCTCGTAAAGAGTTTCCAATGCGTACGTATATGTCTTTACTCTGCAAAACTGTATTTCCTTATGAAGTGGTATTCTTACATATCCTTTCGAGAGAAAACTGTCCTGTGCCTTCTCTTTTGAGGCTACACACTTAGACATACACGCAACATGAAAGCTTTTCGACTTACAACGTGTTGTGTAGGAAAAACAAGATAATTTCGCACGATGCGGGATTTCCTTAAAACGTGATTTTCTGAAAAATTTTGACGAAAGAAAATTCTCCTTTTGGTTCTCTTTAGATGCTACATGTTAAGACGTACACGCCACAACAATTCTTTTCGAGATACAACGTGTAGTTTTGGAGATACAAGCTAATTTTGTACGATGCGTTATTTCTTCTCGTAAAGAGTTTCCAATGCGTACGTATATGTCTTTACTCTGCAAAACTGTATTTCCTTATGAAGTGGTATTCTTACATATCCTTTCGAGAGAAAACTGTCCTGTGCCTTCTCTTTTGAGGCTACACACTTAGACATACACGCAACATGAAAGCTTTTCGACTTACAACGTGTTGTTTAGGAAAAACAAGATAATTTCGCACGATGAGGGATTTCCTTAAAACGTGATTTTCTGAAAAATTTTGACGAAAGAAAATTCTCCTTTTGGTTCTCTTTAGATGCTACATGTTAAGACGTACACGCCACAACAATTCTTTTCGAGATACAACGTGTAGTTTTGGAGATACAAGCTAATTTTGTACGATGCGTTATTTCTTCTCGTAAAGAGTTTCCAATGCGTACGTATATGTCTTTACTCTGCAAAACTGTATTTCCTTATGAAGTGGTATTCTTACATATCCTTTCGAGAGAAAACTGTCCTGTGCCTTCTCTTTTGAGGCTACACACTTAGACATACACGCAACATGAAAGCTTTTCGACTTACAACGTGTTGTTTAGGAAAAACAAGATAATTTCGCACGATGCGGGATTTCCTTAAAACGTGATTTTCTGAAAAATTTTGACGAAAGAAAATTCTCCTTTTGGTTCTCTTTAGATGCTACATGTTAAGACGTACACGCCACAACAATTCTTTTCGAGATACAACGTGTAGTTTTGGAGATACAAGCTAATTTTGTACGATGCGTTATTTCTTCTCGTAAAGAGTTTCCAATGCGTACGTATATGTCTTTACTCTGCAAAACTGTATTTCCTTATGAAGTGGTATTCTTACATATCCTTTCGAGAGAAAACTGTCCTGTGCCTTCTCTTTTGAGGCTACACACTTAGACATACACGCAACATGAAAGCTTTTCGACTTACAACGTGTTGTTTAGGAAAAACAAGATAATTTCGCATGATGCGGGATTTCCTTAAAACGTGATTTTCTGAAAAATTTTGACGAAAGAAAATTCTCCTTTTGGTTCTCTTTAGATGCTACATGTTAAGACGTACACGCCACAACAATTCTTTTCGAGATACAACGTGTAGTTTTGGAGATACAAGCTAATTTTGTACTATGCGTTATTTCTTCTCGTAAAGAGTTTCCAATGCGTACGTATATGTCTTTACTCTGCAAAACTGTATTTCCTTATGAAGTGGTATTCTTACATATCCTTTCGAGAGAAAACTGTCCTGTGCCTTCTCTTTTGAGGCTACACACTTAGACATACACGCAACATGAAAGCTTTTCGACTTACAACGTGTTGTGTAGGAAAAACAAGATAATTTCGCACGATGCGGGATTTCCTTAAAACGTGATTTTCTGAAAAATTTTGACGAAAGAAAATTCTCCTTTTGGTTCTCTTTAGATGCTACATGTTAAGACGTACACGCCACAACAATTCTTTTCGAGATACAACGTGTAGTTTTGGAGATACAAGCTAATTTTGTACGATGCGTTATTTCTTCTCGTAAAGAGTTTCCAATGCGTACGTATATGTCTTTACTCTGCAAAACTGTATTTCCTTATGAAGTGGTATTCTTACATATCCTTTCGAGAGAAAACTGTCCTGTGCCTTCTCTTTTGAGGCTACACACTTAGACATACACGCAACATGAAAGCTTTTCGACTTACAACGTGTTGTGTAGGAAAAACAAGATAATTTCGCACGATGCGGGATTTCCTTAAAACGTGATTTTCTGAAAAATTTTGACGAAAGAAAATTCTCCTTTTGGTTCTCTTTAGATGCTACATGTTAAGACGTACACGCCACAACAATTCTTTTCGAGATACAACGTGTAGTTTTGGAGATACAAGCTAATTTTGTACGATGCGTTATTTCTTCTCGTAAAGAGTTTCCAATGCGTACGTATATGTCTTTACTCTGCAAAACTGTATTTCCTTATGAAGTGGTATTCTTACATATCCTTTCGAGAGAAAACTGTCCTGTGCCTTCTCTTTTGAGGCTACACACTTAGACATACACGCAACATGAAAGCTTTTCGACTTACAACGTGTTGTTTAGGAAAAACAAGATAATTTCGCACGATGAGGGATTTCCTTAAAACGTGATTTTCTGAAAAATTTTGACGAAAGAAAATTCTCCTTTTGGTTCTCTTTAGATGCTACATGTTAAGACGTACACGCCACAACAATTCTTTTCGAGATACAACGTGTAGTTTTGGAGATACAAGCTAATTTTGTACGATGCGTTATTTCTTCTCGTAAAGAGTTTCCAATGCGTACGTATATGTCTTTACTCTGCAAAACTGTATTTCCTTATGAAGTGGTATTCTTACATATCCTTTCGAGAGAAAACTGTCCTGTGCCTTCTCTTTTGAGGCTACACACTTAGACATACACGCAACATGAAAGCTTTTCGACTTACAACGTGTTGTTTAGGAAAAACAAGATAATTTCGCACGATGCGGGATTTCCTTAAAACGTGATTTTCTGAAAAATTTTGACGAAAGAAAATTCTCCTTTTGGTTCTCTTTAGATGCTACATGTTAAGACGTACACGCCACAACAATTCTTTTCGAGATACAACGTGTAGTTTTGGAGATACAAGCTAATTTTGTACGATGCGTTATTTCTTCTCGTAAAGAGTTTCCAATGCGTACGTATATGTCTTTACTCTGCAAAACTGTATTTCCTTATGAAGTGGTATTCTTACATATCCTTTCGAGAGAAAACTGTCCTGTGCCTTCTCTTTTGAGGCTACACACTTAGACATACACGCAACATGAAAGCTTTTCGACTTACAACGTGTTGTTTAGGAAAAACAAGATAATTTCGCATGATGCGGGATTTCCTTAAAACGTGATTTTCTGAAAAATTTTGACGAAAGAAAATTCTCCTTTTGGTTCTCTTTAGATGCTACATGTTAAGACGTACACGCCACAACAATTCTTTTCGAGATACAACGTGTAGTTTTGGAGATACAAGCTAATTTTGTACTATGCGTTATTTCTTCTCGTAAAGAGTTTCCAATGCGTACGTATATGTCTTTACTCTGCAAAACTGTATTTCCTTATGAAGTGGTATTCTTACATATCCTTTCGAGAGAAAACTGTCCTGTGCCTTCTCTTTTGAGGCTACACACTTAGACATACACGCAACATGAAAGCTTTTCGACTTACAACGTGTTGTGTAGGAAAAACAAGATAATTTCGCACGATGCGGGATTTCCTTAAAACGTGATTTTCTGAAAAATTTTGACGAAAGAAAATTCTCCTTTTGGTTCTCTTTAGATGCTACATGTTAAGACGTACACGCCACAACAATTCTTTTCGAGATACAACGTGTAGTTTTGGAGATACAAGCTAATTTTGTACGATGCGTTATTTCTTCTCGTAAAGAGTTTCCAATGCGTACGTATATGTCTTTACTCTGCAAAACTGTATTTCCTTATGAAGTGGTATTCTTACATATCCTTTCGAGAGAAAACTGTCCTGTGCCTTCTCTTTTGAGGCTACACACTTAGATATACACGCAACATGAAAGCTTTTCGACTTACAACGTGTTGTTTAGGAAAAACAAGATAATTTCGCACGATGCGGGATTTCCTTAAAACGTGATTTTCTGAAAAATTTTGACGAAAGAAAATTCTCCTTTTGGTTCTCTTTAGATGCTACATGTTAAGACGTACACGCCACAACAATTCTTTTCGAGATACAACGTGTAGTTTTGGAGATACAAGCTAATTTTGTACGATGCGTTATTTCTTCTCGTAAAGAGTTTCCAATGCGTACGTATATGTCTTTACTCTGCAAAACTGTATTTCCTTATGAAGTGGTATTCTTACATATCCTTTCGAGAGAAAACTGTCCTGTGCCTTCTCTTTTGAGGCTACACACTTAGACATACACGCAACATGAAAGCTTTTCGACTTACAACGTGTTGTTTAGGAAAAACAAGATAATTTCGCACGATGCGGGATTTCCTTAAAACGTGATTTTCTGAAAAATTTTGACGAAAGAAAATTCTCCTTTTGGTTCTCTTTAGATGCTACATGTTAAGACGTACACGCCACAACAATTCTTTTCGAGATACAACGTGTAGTTTTGGAGATACAAGCTAATTTTGTACGATGCGTTATTTCTTCTCGTAAAGAGTTTCCAATGCGTACGTATATGTCTTTACTCTGCAAAACTGTATTTCCTTATGAAGTGGTATTCTTACATATCCTTTCGAGAGAAAACTGTCCTGTGCCTTCTCTTTTGAGGCTACACACTTAGACATACACGCAACATGAAAGCTTTTCGACTTACAACGTGTTGTTTAGGAAAAACAAGATAATTTCGCATGATGCGGGATTTCCTTAAAACGTGATTTTCTGAAAAATTTTGACGAAAGAAAATTCTCCTTTTGGTTCTCTTTAGATGCTACATGTTAAGACGTACACGCCACAACAATTCTTTTCGAGATACAACGTGTAGTTTTGGAGATACAAGCTAATTTTGTACTATGCGTTATTTCTTCTCATAAAGAGTTTCCAATGCGTACGTATATGTCTTTACTCTGCAAAACTGTATTTCCTTATGAAGTGGTATTCTTACATATCCTTTCGAGAGAAAACTGTCCTGTGCCTTCTCTTTTGAGGCTACACACTTAGACATACACGCAACATGAAAGCTTTTCGACTTACAACGTGTTGTTTAGGAAAAACAAGATAATTTCGCACGATGCGGGATTTCCTTAAAACGTGATTTTCTGAAAAGTTTTGACGAAAGAAAATTCTCCTTTTGGTTCTCTTTAGATGCTACATGTTAAGACGTACACGCCACAACAATTCTTTTCGAGATACAACGTGTAGTTTTGGAGATACAAGCTAATTTTTTACGATGCGTTATTTCTTCTCGTAAAGAGTTTCCAATGCGTACTTATATGTCTTTACTCTGCAAAACTGTATTTCCTTATGAAGTGGTATTCTTACATATCCTTTCGAGAGAAAACTGTCCTGTGCCTTCTCTTTTGAGGCTACACACTTAGACATACACGCAACATGAAAGCTTTTCGATTTACAACGTGTTGTTTAGGAAAAACATGATAATTTCGCACGATGCGGGATTTCCTTAAAACGTGATTTTCTGAAAAATTTTGACGAAAGAAAATTCTCCTTTTGGTTCTCTTTAGATGCTACATGTTAAGACGTACACGCCACAACAATTCTTTTCGAGATACAACGTGTAGTTTTGGAGATACAAGCTAATTTTGTACGATGCGTTATTTCTTCTCGTAAAGAGTTTCCAATGCGTACGTATATGTCTTTACTCTGCAAAACTGTATTTCCTTATGAAGTGGTATTCTTACATATCCTTTCGAGAGAAAACTGTCCTGTGCCTTCTCTTTTGAGGCTACACACTTAGACATACACGCAACATGAAAGCTTTTCGACTTACAACGTGTTGTTTAGGAAAAACAAGATAATTTCGCACGATGCGGGATTTCCTTAAAACGTGATTTTCTGAAAAGTTTTGACGAAAGAAAATTCTCCTTTTGGTTCTCTTTAGATGCTACATGTTAAGACGTACACGCCACAACAATTCTTTTCGAGATACAACGTGTAGTTTTGGAGATACAAGCTAATTTTGTAGGATGCGTTATTTCTTCTCGTAAAGAGTTTCCAATGCGTACGTATATGTCTTTACTCTGCAAAACTGTATTTCCTTATGAAGTGGTATTCTTACATATCCTTTCGAGAGAAAACTGTCCTGTGCCTTCTCTTTTGAGGCTACACACTTAGACATACACGCAACATGAAAGCTTTTCGACTTACAACGTGTTGTTTAGGAAAAACAAGATAATTTCGCACGATGCGGGATTTCCTTAAAACGTGATTTTCTGAAAAATTTTGACGAAAGAAAATTCTCCTTTTTGTTCTCTTTAAATGCTACATGTTAAGACGTACACGCCACAATTCTTTTCGAGATACAACGTGTAGTTTTGGAGATACAATCTAATTTTGTACTATGCGTTATTTCTTCTCATAAAGAGTTTCCAATGCGTACGTATATGTCTTTACTCTGTAAAACTGTATTTCCTTATGAAGTGGTATTCTTACATATCCTTTCGAGAGAAAACTGTCCTGTGCCTTCTCTTTTGAGGCTACACACTTAGACATACACGCAACATGAAAGCTTTTCGACTTACAACGTGTTGTTTAGGAAAAACAAGATAATTTCGCACGATGCGGGATTTCCTTAAAACGTGATTTTCTGAAAAATTTTGACGAAAGAAAATTCTCCTTTTGGTTCTCTTTAGATGCTACATGTTAAGACGTACACGCCACAACAATTCTTTTCGAGATACAACGTGTAGTTTTGGAGATACAAGCTAATTTTGTACGATGTGTTATTTCTTCTCGTAAAGAGTTTCCAATGCATACGTATATGTCTTTACTCTGCAAAACTGTATTTCCTTATGAAGTGGTATTCTTACATATCCTTTCGAGAGAAAACTGTCCCGTGCCTTCTCTTTTGAGGCTACACACTTAGACATACACGCAACATGAAAGCTTTTCGACTTACAACGTGTTGTTTAGGAAAAACAAGATAATTTCGCACGATGCGGGATTTCCTTAAAACGTGATTTTCTGAAAAATTTTGACGAAAGAAAATTCTCCTTTTGGTTCTCTTTAGATGCTACATGTTAAGACGTACACGCCACAACAATTCTTTTCGAGATACAACGTGTAGTTTTGGAGATACAAGCTAATTTTGTACGATGCGTTATTTCTTCTCGTAAAGAGTTTCCAATGCGTACGTATATGTCTTTACTCTGCAAAACTCTATTTCCTTATGAAGTGGTATTCTTACATATCCTTTCGAGAGAAAACTGTCCTGTGCCTTCTCTTTTGAGGCTACACACTTAGACATACACGCAACATGAAAGCTTTTCGACTTACAACGTGTTGTTTAGGAAAAACAAGATAATTTCGCACGATGCGGGATTTCCTTAAAACGTGATTTTCTGAAAAATTTTGACGAAAGAAAATTCTCCTTTTGGTTCTCTTTAGATGCTACATGTTAAGACGTACACGCCACAACAATTCTTTTCGAGATACAACGTGTAGTTTTGGAGATACAAGCTAATTTTGTACGATGCGTTATTTCTTCTCGTAAAGAGTTTCCAATGCGTACGTATATGTCTTTACTCTGCAAAACTGTATTTCCTTATGAAGTGGTATTCTTACATATCCTTTCGAGAGAAAACTGTCCTGTGCCTTCTCTTATGAGGCTACACACTTAGACATACACGCAACATGAAAGCTTTTCGACTTACAACGTGTTGTTTAGGAAAAACAAGATAATTTCGCACGATGCGGGATTTCCTTAAAACGTGATTTTCTGAAAAATTTTGACGAAAGAAAATTCTCCTTTTGGTTCTCTTTAGATGCTACATGTTAAGACGTACACGCCACAACAATTCTTTTCGAGATACAACGTGTAGTTTTGGAGATACAAGCTAATTTTGTACTATGCGTTATTTCTTCTCGTAAAGAGTTTCCAATGCGTACGTATATGTCTTTACTCTGCAAAACTGTATTTCCTTATGAAGTGGTATTCTTACATATCCTTTCGAGAGAAAACTGTCCTGTGCCTTCTCTTTTGAGGCTACACACTTAGACATACACGCAACATGAAAGCTTTTCGACTTACAACGTGTTGTTTAGGAAAAACAAGATAATTTCGCACGATGCGGGATTTCCTTAAAACGTGATTTTCTGAAAAATTTTGACGAAAGAAAATTCTCCTTTTGGTTCTCTTTAGATGCTACATGTTAAGACGTACACGCCACAACAATTCTTTTCGAGATACAACGTGTAGTTTTGGAGATACAAGCTAATTTTGTACGATGCGTTATTTCTTCTCGTAAAGAGTTTCCAATGCGTACGTATATGTCTTTACTCTGCAAAACTGTATTTCCTTATGAAGTGGTATTCTTACATATCCTTTCGAGAGAAAACTGTCCTGTGCCTTCTCTTTTGAGGCTACACACTTAGACATACACGCAACATGAAAGCTTTTCGACTTACAACGTGTTGTTTAGGAAAAACAAGATAATTTCGCACGATGCGGGATTTCCTTAAAACGTGATTTTCTGAAAAATTTTGACGAAAGAAAATTCTCCTTTTGGTTCTCTTTAGATGCTACATGTTAAGACGTACACGCCACAACAATTCTTTTCGAGATACAACGTGTAGTTTTGGAGATACAAGCTAATTTTGTACGATGCGTTATTTCTTCTCGTAAAGAGTTTCCAATGCGTACGTATATGTCTTTACTCTGCAAAACTGTATTTCCTTATGAAGTGGTATTCTTACATATCCTTTCGAGAGAAAACTGTCCTGTGCCTTCTCTTTTGAGGCTACACACTTAGACATACACGCAACATGAAAGCTTTTCGACTTACAACGTGTTGTTTAGGAAAAACAAGATAATTTCGCACGATGCGGGATTTCCTTAAAACGTGATTTTCTGAAAAGTTTTGACGAAAGAAAATTCTCCTTTTGGTTCTCTTTAGATGCTACATGTTAAGACGTACACGCCACAACAATTCTTTTCGAGATACAACGTGTAGTTTTGGAGATACAAGCTAATTTTTTACGATGCGTTATTTCTTCTCGTAAAGAGTTTCCAATGCGTACTTATATGTCTTTACTCTGCAAAACTGTATTTCCTTATGAAGTGGTATTCTTACATATCCTTTCGAGAGAAAACTGTCCTGTGCCTTCTCTTTTGAGGCTACACACTTAGACATACACGCAACATGAAAGCTTTTCGACTTACAACGTGTTGTTTAGGAAAAACAAGATAATTTCGCATGATGCGGGATTTCCTTAAAACGTGATTTTCTGAAAAATTTTGACGAAAGAAAATTCTCCTTTTGGTTCTCTTTAGATGCTACATGTTAAGACGTACACGCCACAACAATTCTTTTCGAGATACAACGTGTAGTTTTGGAGATACAAGCTAATTTTGTACTATGCGTTATTTCTTCTCATAAAGAGTTTCCAATGCGTACGTATATGTCTTTACTCTGCAAAACTGTATTTCCTTATGAAGTGGTATTCTTACATATCCTTTCGAGAGAAAACTGTCCTGTGCCTTCTCTTTTGAGGCTACACACTTAGACATACACGCAACATGAAAGCTTTTCGACTTACAACGTGTTGTTTAGGAAAAACAAGATAATTTCGCACGATGCGGGATTTCCTTAAAACGTGATTTTCTGAAAAGTTTTGACGAAAGAAAATTCTCCTTTTGGTTCTCTTTAGATGCTACATGTTAAGACGTACACGCCACAACAATTCTTTTCGAGATACAACGTGTAGTTTTGGAGATACAAGCTAATTTTTTACGATGCATTATTTCTTCTCGTAAAGAGTTTCCAATGCGTACTTATATGTCTTTACTCTGCAAAACTGTATTTCCTTATGAAGTGGTATTCTTACATATCCTTTCGAGAGAAAACTGTCCTGTGCCTTCTCTTTTGAGGCTACACACTTAGACATACACGCAACATGAAAGCTTTTCGATTTACAACGTGTTGTTTAGGAAAAACATGATAATTTCGCACGATGCGGGATTTCCTTAAAACGTGATTTTCTGAAAAATTTTGACGAAAGAAAATTCTCCTTTTGGTTCTCTTTAGATGCTACATGTTAAGACGTACACGCCACAACAATTCTTTTCGAGATACAACGTGTAGTTTTGGAGATACAAGCTAATTTTGTACGATGCGTTATTTCTTCTCGTAAAGAGTTTCCAATGCGTACGTATATGTCTTTACTCTGCAAAACTGTATTTCCTTATGAAGTGGTATTCTTACATATCCTTTCGAGAGAAAACTGTCCTGTGCCTTCTCTTTTGAGGCTACACACTTAGACATACACGCAACATGAAAGCTTTTCGACTTACAACGTGTTGTTTAGGAAAAACAAGATAATTTCGCACGATGCAGGATTTCCTTAAAACGTGATTTTCTGAAAAATTTTGACGAAAGAAAATTCTCCTTTTGGTTCTCTTTAGATGCTACATGTTAAGACGTACACGCCACAACAATTCTTTTCGAGATACAACGTGTAGTTTTGGAGATACAAGCTAATTTTGTACGATGCGTTATTTCTTCTCGTAAAGAGTTTCCAATGCGTACGTATATGTCTTTACTCTGCAAAACTGTATTTCCTTATGAAGTGGTATTCTTACATATCCTTTCGAGAGAAAACTGTCCTGTGCCTTCTCTTTTGAGGCTACACACTTAGACATACACGCAACATGAAAGCTTTTCGACTTACAACGTGTTGTTTAGGAAAAACAAGATAATTTCGCACGATGCGGGATTTCCTTAAAACGTGATTTTCTGAAAAATTTTGACGAAAGAAAATTCTCCTTTTTGTTCTCTTTAAATGCTACATGTTAAGACGTACACGCCACAATTCTTTTCGAGATACAACGTGTAGTTTTGGAGATACAATCTAATTTTGTACTATGCGTTATTTCTTCTCATAAAGAGTTTCCAATGCGTACGTATATGTCTTTACTCTGTAAAACTGTATTTCCTTATGAAGTGGTATTCTTACATATCCTTTCGAGAGAAAACTGTCCTGTGCCTTCTCTTTTGAGGCTACACACTTAGACATACACGCAACATGAAAGCTTTTCGACTTACAACGTGTTGTTTAGGAAAAACAAGATAATTTCGCACGATGCGGGATTTCCTTAAAACGTGATTTTCTGAAAAATTTTGACGAAAGAAAATTCTCCTTTTGGTTCTCTTTAGATGCTACATGTTAAGACGTACACGCCACAACAATTCTTTTCGAGATACAACGTGTAGTTTTGGAGATACAAGCTAATTTTGTACGATGTGTTATTTCTTCTCGTAAAGAGTTTCCAATGCGTACGTATATGTCTTTACTCTGCAAAACTGTATTTCCTTATGAAGTGGTATTCTTACATATCCTTTCGAGAGAAAACTGTCCTGTGCCTTCTCTTTTGAGGCTACACACTTAGACATACACGCAACATGAAAGCTTTTCGACTTACAACGTGTTGTTTAGGAAAAACAAGATAATTTCGCACGATGCGGGATTTCCTTAAAACGTGATTTTCTGAAAAATTTTGACGAAAGAAAATTCTCCTTTTGGTTCTCTTTAGATGCTACATGTTAAGACGTACACGCCACAACAATTCTTTTCGAGATACAACGTGTAGTTTTGGAGATACAAGCTAATTTTGTACGATGCGTTATTTCTTCTCATAAAGAGTTTCCAATGCGTACGTATATGTCTTTACTCTGCAAAACTGTATTTCCTTATGAAGTGGTATTCTTACATATCCTTTCGAGAGAAAACTGTCCTGTGCCTTCTCTTTTGAGGCTACACACTTAGACATACACGCAACATGAAAGCTTTTCGACTTACAACGTGTTGTTTAGGAAAAACAAGATAATTTCGCACGATGCGGGATTTCCTTAAAACGTGATTTTCTGAAAATTTTTAACGAAAGAAAATTCTCCTTTTGGTTCTCTTTAGATGCTACATGTTAAGACGTACACGCCACAACAATTCTTTTCGAGATACAACGTGTAGTTTTGGAGATACAAGCTAATTTTGTACGATGCGTTATTTCTTCTCGTAAAGAGTTTCCAATGTGTACGTATATGTCTTTACTCTGCAAAACTGTATTTCCTTATGAAGTGGTATTCTTACATATCCTTTCGAGAGAAAACTGTCCTGTGCCTTCTCTTTTGAGGCTACACACTTAGACATACACGCAACATGAAAGCTTTTCGACTTACAACGTGTTGTTTAGGAAAAACAAGATAATTTCGCACGATGCGGGATTTCCTTAAAACGTGATTTTCTGAAAAATTTTGACGAAAGAAAATTCTCCTTTTGGTTCTCTTTAGATGCTACATGTTAAGACGTACACGCCACAACAATTCTTTTCGAGATACAACGTGTAGTTTTGGAGATACAAGCTAATTTTGTACGATGCGTTATTTCTTCTCGTAAAGAGTTTCCAATGCGTACGTATATGTCTTTACTCTGCAAAACTGTATTTCCTTATGAAGTGGTATTCTTACATATCCTTTCGAGAGAAAACTGTCCTGTGCCTTCTCTTTTGAGGCTACACACTTAGACATACACGCAACATGAAAGCTTTTCGACTTACAACGTGTTGTTTAGGAAAAACAAGATAATTTCGCACGATGCGGGATTTCCTTAAAACGTGATTTTCTGAAAAGTTTTGACGAAAGAAAATTCTCCTTTTGGTTCTCTTTAGATGCTACATGTTAAGACGTACACGCCACAACAATTCTTTTCGAGATACAACGTGTAGTTTTGGAGATACAAGCTAATTTTTTACGATGCGTTATTTCTTCTCGTAAAGAGTTTCCAATGCGTACTTATATGTCTTTACTCTGCAAAACTGTATTTCCTTATGAAGTGGTATTCTTACATATCCTTTCGAGAGAAAACTGTCCTGTGCCTTCTCTTTTGAGGCTACACACTTAGACATACACGCAACATGAAAGCTTTTCGACTTACAACGTGTTGTTTAGGAAAAACAAGATAATTTCGCATGATGCGGGATTTCCTTAAAACGTGATTTTCTGAAAAATTTTGACGAAAGAAAATTCTCCTTTTGGTTCTCTTTAGATGCTACATGTTAAGACGTACACGCCACAACAATTCTTTTCGAGATACAACGTGTAGTTTTGGAGATACAAGCTAATTTTGTACTATGCGTTATTTCTTCTCATAAAGAGTTTCCAATGCGTACGTATATGTCTTTACTCTGCAAAACTGTATTTCCTTATGAAGTGGTATTCTTACATATCCTTTCGAGAGAAAACTGTCCTGTGCCTTCTCTTTTGAGGCTACACACTTAGACATACACGCAACATGAAAGCTTTTCGACTTACAACGTGTTGTTTAGGAAAAACAAGATAATTTCGCACGATGCGGGATTTCCTTAAAACGTGATTTTCTGAAAAGTTTTGACGAAAGAAAATTCTCCTTTTGGTTCTCTTTAGATGCTACATGTTAAGACGTACACGCCACAACAATTCTTTTCGAGATACAACGTGTAGTTTTGGAGATACAAGCTAATTTTTTACGATGCGTTATTTCTTCTCGTAAAGAGTTTCCAATGCGTACTTATATGTCTTTACTCTGCAAAACTGTATTTCCTTATGAAGTGGTATTCTTACATATCCTTTCGAGAGAAAACTGTCCTGTGCCTTCTCTTTTGAGGCTACACACTTAGACATACACGCAACATGAAAGCTTTTCGATTTACAACGTGTTGTTTAGGAAAAACATGATAATTTCGCACGATGCGGGATTTCCTTAAAACGTGATTTTCTGAAAAATTTTGACGAAAGAAAATTCTCCTTTTGGTTCTCTTTAGATGCTACATGTTAAGACGTACACGCCACAACAATTCTTTTCGAGATACAACGTGTAGTTTTGGAGATACAAGCTAATTTTGTACGATGCGTTATTTCTTCTCGTAAAGAGTTTCCAATGCGTACGTATATGTCTTTACTCTGCAAAACTGTATTTCCTTATGAAGTGGTATTCTTACATATCCTTTCGAGAGAAAACTGTCCTGTGCCTTCTCTTTTGAGGCTACACACTTAGACATACACGCAACATGAAAGCTTTTCGACTTACAACGTGTTGTTTAGGAAAAACAAGATAATTTCGCACGATGCGGGATTTCCTTAAAACGTGATTTTCTGAAAAATTTTGACGAAAGAAAATTCTCCTTTTGGTTCTCTTTAGATGCTACATGTTAAGACGTACACGCCACAACAATTCTTTTCGAGATACAACGTGTAGTTTTGGAGATACAAGCTAATTTTGTACGATGCGTTATTTCTTCTCGTAAAGAGTTTCCAATGCGTACGTATATGTCTTTACTCTGCAAAACTGTATTTCCTTATGAAGTGGTATTCTTACATATCCTTTCGAGAGAAAACTGTCCTGTGCCTTCTCTTTTGAGGCTACACACTTAGACATACACGCAACATGAAAGCTTTTCGACTTACAACGTGTTGTTTAGGAAAAACAAGATAATTTCGCACGATGCGGGATTTCCTTAAAACGTGATTTTCTGAAAAATTTTGACGAAAGAAAATTCTCCTTTTTGTTCTCTTTAAATGCTACATGTTAAGACGTACACGCCACAATTCTTTTCGAGATACAACGTGTAGTTTTGGAGATACAATCTAATTTTGTACTATGCGTTATTTCTTCTCATAAAGAGTTTCCAATGCGTACGTATATGTCTTTACTCTGTAAAACTGTATTTCCTTATGAAGTGGTATTCTTACATATCCTTTCGAGAGAAAACTGTCCTGTGCCTTCTCTTTTGAGGCTACACACTTAGACATACACGCAACATGAAAGCTTTTCGACTTACAACGTGTTGTTTAGGAAAAACAAGATAATTTCGCACGATGCGGGATTTCCTTAAAACGTGATTTTCTGAAAAATTTTGACGAAAGAAAATTCTCCTTTTGGTTCTCTTTAGATGCTACATGTTAAGACGTACACGCCACAACAATTCTTTTCGAGATACAACGTGTAGTTTTGGAGATACAAGCTAATTTTGTACGATGCGTTATTTCTTCTCATAAAGAGTTTCCAATGCGTACGTATATGTCTTTACTCTGCAAAACTGTATTTCCTTATGAAGTGGTATTCTTACATATCCTTTCGAGAGAAAACTGTCCTGTGCCTTCTCTTTTGAGGCTACACACTTAGACATACACGCAACATGAAAGCTTTTCGACTTACAACGTGTTGTTTAGGAAAAACAAGATAATTTCGCACGATGCGGGATTTCCTTAAAACGTGATTTTCTGAAAATTTTTAACGAAAGAAAATTCTCCTTTTGGTTCTCTTTAGATGCTACATGTTAAGACGTACACGCCACAACAATTCTTTTCGAGATACAACGTGTAGTTTTGGAGATACAAGCTAATTTTGTACGATGCGTTATTTCTTCTCGTAAAGAGTTTCCAATGCGTACGTATATGTCTTTACTCTGCAAAACTGTATTTCCTTATGAAGTGGTATTCTTACATATCCTTTCGAGAGAAAACTGTCCTGTGCCTTCTCTTTTTAGGCTACACACTTAGACATACACGCAACATGAAAGCTTTTCGACTTACAACGTGTTGTTTAGGAAAAACAAGATAATTTCGCACGATGCGGGATTTCCTTAAAACGTGATTTTCTGAAAAATTTTGACGAAAGAAAATTCTCCTTTTGGTTCTCTTTAGATGCTACATGTTAAGACGTACACGCCACAACAATTCTTTTCGAGATACAACGTGTAGTTTTGGAGATACAAGCTAATTTTGTACGATGCGTTATTTCTTCTCGTAAAGAGTTTCCAATGCGTACGTATATGTCTTTACTCTGCAAAACTCTATTTCCTTATGAAGTGGTATTCTTACATATCCTTTCGAGAGAAAACTGTCCTGTGCCTTCTCTTTTGAGGCTACACACTTAGACATACACGCAACATGAAAGCTTTTCGACTTACAACGTGTTGTTTAGGAAAAACAAGATAATTTCGCACGATGCGGGATTTCCTTAAAACGTGATTTTCTGAAAAATTTTGACGAAAGAAAATTCTCCTTTTGGTTCTCTTTAGATGCTACATGTTAAGACGTACACGCCACAACAATTCTTTTCGAGATACAACGTGTAGTTTTGGAGATACAAGCTAATTTTGTACGATGCGTTATTTCTTCTCGTAAAGAGTTTCCAATGCGTACGTATATGTCTTTACTCTGCAAAACTGTATTTCCTTATGAAGTGGTATTCTTACATATCCTTTCGAGAGAAAACTGTCCTGTGCCTTCTCTTATGAGGCTACACACTTAGACATACACGCAACATGAAAGCTTTTCGACTTACAACGTGTTGTTTAGGAAAAACAAGATAATTTCGCACGATGCGGGATTTCCTTAAAACGTGATTTTCTGAAAAATTTTGACGAAAGAAAATTCTCCTTTTGGTTCTCTTTAGATGCTACATGTTAAGACGTACACGCCACAACAATTCTTTTCGAGATACAACGTGTAGTTTTGGAGATACAAGCTAATTTTGTACTATGCGTTATTTCTTCTCGTAAAGAGTTTCCAATGCGTACGTATATGTCTTTACTCTGCAAAACTGTATTTCCTTATGAAGTGGTATTCTTACATATCCTTTCGAGAGAAAACTGTCCTGTGCCTTCTCTTTTGAGGCTACACACTTAGACATACACGCAACATGAAAGCTTTTCGACTTACAACGTGTTGTTTAGGAAAAACAAGATAATTTCGCACGATGCGGGATTTCCTTAAAACGTGATTTTCTGAAAAATTTTGACGAAAGAAAATTCTCCTTTTGGTTCTCTTTAGATGCTACATGTTAAGACGTACACGCCACAACAATTCTTTTCGAGATACAACGTGTAGTTTTGGAGATACAAGCTAATTTTGTACGATGCGTTATTTCTTCTCGTAAAGAGTTTCCAATGCGTACGTATATGTCTTTACTCTGCAAAACTGTATTTCCTTATGAAGTGGTATTCTTACATATCCTTTCGAGAGAAAACTGTCCTGTGCCTTCTCTTTTGAGGCTACACACTTAGACATACACGCAACATGAAAGCTTTTCGACTTACAACGTGTTGTTTAGGAAAAACAAGATAATTTCGCACGATGCGGGATTTCCTTAAAACGTGTTTTTCTGAAAAATTTTGACGAAAGAAAATTCTCCTTTTGGTTCTCTTTAGATGCTACATGTTAAGACGTACACGCCACAACAATTCTTTTCGAGATACAACGTGTAGTTTTGGAGATACAAGCTAATTTTGTACGATGCGTTATTTCTTCTCGTAAAGAGTTTCCAATGCGTACGTATATGTCTTTACTCTGCAAAACTGTATTTCCTTATGAAGTGGTATTCTTACATATCCTTTCGAGAGAAAACTGTCCTGTGCCTTCTCTTTTGAGGCTACACACTTAGACATACACGCAACATGAAAGCTTTTCGACTTACAACGTGTTGTTTAGGAAAATCAAGATAATTTCGCACGATGCGGGATTTCCTTAAAACGTGATTTTCTGAAAAGTTTTGACGAAAGAAAATTCTCCTTTTGGTTCTCTTTAGATGCTACATGTTAAGACGTACACGCCACAACAATTCTTTTCGAGATACAACGTGTAGTTTTGGAGATACAAGCTAATTTTTTACGATGCGTTATTTCTTCTCGTAAAGAGTTTCCAATGCGTACTTATATGTCTTTACTCTGCAAAACTGTATTTCCTTATGAAGTGGTATTCTTACATATCCTTTCGAGAGAAAACTGTCCTGTGCCTTCTCTTTTGAGGCTACACACTTAGACATACACGCAACATGAAAGCTTTTCGACTTACAACGTGTTGTTTAGGAAAAACAAGATAATTTCGCATGATGCGGGATTTCCTTAAAACGTGATTTTCTGAAAAATTTTGACGAAAGAAAATTCTCCTTTTGGTTCTCTTTAGATGCTACATGTTAAGACGTACACGCCACAACAATTCTTTTCGAGATACAACGTGTAGTTTTGGAGATACAAGCTAATTTTGTACTATGCGTTATTTCTTCTCATAAAGAGTTTCCAATGCGTACGTATATGTCTTTACTCTGCAAAACTGTATTTCCTTATGAAGTGGTATTCTTACATATCCTTTCGAGAGAAAACTGTCCTGTGCCTTCTCTTTTGAGGCTACACACTTAGACATACACGCAACATGAAAGCTTTTCGACTTACAACGTGTTGTTTAGGAAAAACAAGATAATTTCGCACGATGCGGGATTTCCTTAAAACGTGATTTTCTGAAAAGTTTTGACGAAAGAAAATTCTCCTTTTGGTTCTCTTTAGATGCTACATGTTAAGACGTACACGCCACAACAATTCTTTTCGAGATACAACGTGTAGTTTTGGAGATACAAGCTAATTTTTTACGATGCGTTATTTCTTCTCGTAAAGAGTTTCCAATGCGTACTTATATGTCTTTACTCTGCAAAACTGTATTTCCTTATGAAGTGGTATTCTTACATATCCTTTCGAGAGAAAACTGTCCTGTGCCTTCTCTTTTGAGGCTACACACTTAGACATACACGCAACATGAAAGCTTTTCGATTTACAACGTGTTGTTTAGGAAAAACATGATAATTTCGCACGATGCGGGATTTCCTTAAAACGTGATTTTCTGAAAAATTTTGACGAAAGAAAATTCTCCTTTTGGTTCTCTTTAGATGCTACATGTTAAGACGTACACGCCACAACAATTCTTTTCGAGATACAACGTGTAGTTTTGGAGATACAAGCTAATTTTGTACGATGCGTTATTTCTTCTCGTAAAGAGTTTCCAATGCGTACGTATATGTCTTTACTCTGCAAAACTGTATTTCCTTATGAAGTGGTATTCTTACATATCCTTTCGAGAGAAAACTGTCCTGTGCCTTCTCTTTTGAGGCTACACACTTAGACATACACGCAACATGAAAGCTTTTCGACTTACAACGTGTTGTTTAGGAAAAACAAGATAATTTCGCACGATGCGGGATTTCCTTAAAACGTGATTTTCTGAAAAATTTTGACGAAAGAAAATTCTCCTTTTGGTTCTCTTTAGATGCTACATGTTAAGACGTACACGCCACAACAATTCTTTTCGAGATACAACGTGTAGTTTTGGAGATACAAGCTAATTTTGTACGATGCGTTATTTCTTCTCGTAAAGAGTTTCCAATGCGTACGTATATGTCTTTACTCTGCAAAACTGTATTTCCTTATGAAGTGGTATTCTTACATATCCTTTCGAGAGAAAACTGTCCTGTGCCTTCTCTTTTGAGGCTACACACTTAGACATACACGCAACATGAAAGCTTTTCGACTTACAACGTGTTGTTTAGGAAAAACAAGATAATTTCGCACGATGCGGGATTTCCTTAAAACGTGATTTTCTGAAAAATTTTGACGAAAGAAAATTCTCCTTTTTGTTCTCTTTAAATGCTACATGTTAAGACGTACACGCCACAATTCTTTTCGAGATACAACGTGTAGTTTTGGAGATACAATCTAATTTTGTACTATGCGTTATTTCTTCTCATAAAGAGTTTCCAATGCGTACGTATATGTCTTTACTCTGTAAAACTGTATTTCCTTATGAAGTGGTATTCTTACATATCCTTTCGAGAGAAAACTGTCCTGTGCCTTCTCTTTTGAGGCTACACACTTAGACATACACGCAACATGAAAGCTTTTCGACTTACAACGTGTTGTTTAGGAAAAACAAGATAATTTCGCACGATGCGGGATTTCCTTAAAACGTGATTTTCTGAAAAATTTTGACGAAAGAAAATTCTCCTTTTGGTTCTCTTTAGATGCTACATGTTAAGACGTACACGCCACAACAATTCTTTTCGAGATACAACGTGTAGTTTTGGAGATACAAGCTAATTTTGTACGATGTGTTATTTCTTCTCGTAAAGAGTTTCCAATGCGTACGTATATGTCTTTACTCTGCAAAACTGTATTTCCTTATGAAGTGGTATTCTTACATATCCTTTCGAGAGAAAACTGTCCTGTGCCTTCTCTTTTGAGGCTACACACTTAGACATACACGCAACATGAAAGCTTTTCGACTTACAACGTGTTGTTTAGGAAAAACAAGATAATTTCGCACGATGCGGGATTTCCTTAAAACGTGATTTTCTGAAAAATTTTGACGAAAGAAAATTCTCCTTTTGGTTCTCTTTAGATGCTACATGTTAAGACGTACACGCCACAACAATTCTTTTCGAGATACAACGTGTAGTTTTGGAGATACAAGCTAATTTTGTACGATGCGTTATTTCTTCTCATAAAGAGTTTCCAATGCGTACGTATATGTCTTTACTCTGCAAAACTGTATTTCCTTATGAAGTGGTATTCTTACATATCCTTTCGAGAGAAAACTGTCCTGTGCCTTCTCTTTTGAGGCTACACACTTAGACATACACGCAACATGAAAGCTTTTCGACTTACAACGTGTTGTTTAGGAAAAACAAGATAATTTCGCACGATGCGGGATTTCCTTAAAACGTGATTTTCTGAAAATTTTTAACGAAAGAAAATTCTCCTTTTGGTTCTCTTTAGATGCTACATGTTAAGACGTACACGCCACAACAATTCTTTTCGAGATACAACGTGTAGTTTTGGAGATACAAGCTAATTTTGTACGATGCGTTATTTCTTCTCGTAAAGAGTTTCCAATGCGTACGTATATGTCTTTACTCTGCAAAACTGTATTTCCTTATGAAGTGGTATTCTTACATATCCTTTCGAGAGAAAACTGTCCTGTGCCTTCTCTTTTGAGGCTACACACTTAGACATACACGCAACATGAAAGCTTTTCGACTTACAACGTGTTGTTTAGGAAAAACAAGATAATTTCGCACGATGCGGGATTTCCTTAAAACGTGATTTTCTGAAAAATTTTGACGAAAGAAAATTCTCCTTTTGGTTCTCTTTAGATGCTACATGTTAAGACGTACACGCCACAACAATTCTTTTCGAGATACAACGTGTAGTTTTGGAGATACAAGCTAATTTTGTACGATGCGTTATTTCTTCTCGTAAAGAGTTTCCAATGCGTACGTATATGTCTTTACTCTGCAAAACTCTATTTCCTTATGAAGTGGTATTCTTACATATCCTTTCGAGAGAAAACTGTCCTGTGCCTTCTCTTTTGAGGCTACACACTTAGACATACACGCAACATGAAAGCTTTTCGACTTACAACGTGTTGTTTAGGAAAAACAAGATAATTTCGCACGATGCGGGATTTCCTTAAAACGTGATTTTCTGAAAAATTTTGACGAAAGAAAATTCTCCTTTTGGTTCTCTTTAGATGCTACATGTTAAGACGTACACGCCACAACAATTCTTTTCGAGATACAACGTGTAGTTTTGGAGATACAAGCTAATTTTGTACGATGCGTTATTTCTTCTCGTAAAGAGTTTCCAATGCGTACGTATATGTCTTTACTCTGCAAAACTGTATTTCCTTATGAAGTGGTATTCTTACATATCCTTTCGAGAGAAAACTGTCCTGTGCCTTCTCTTATGAGGCTACACACTTAGACATACACGCAACATGAAAGCTTTTCGACTTACAACGTGTTGTTTAGGAAAAACAAGATAATTTCGCACGATGCGGGATTTCCTTAAAACGTGATTTTCTGAAAAATTTTGACGAAAGAAAATTCTCCTTTTGGTTCTCTTTAGATGCTACATGTTAAGACGTACACGCCACAACAATTCTTTTCGAGATACAAGGTGTAGTTTTGGAGATACAAGCTAATTTTGTACGATGCGTTATTTCTTCTCGTAAAGAGTTTCCAATGCGTACGTATATGTCTTTACTCTGCAAAACTGTATTTCCTTATGAAGTGGTATTCTTACATATCCTTTCGAGAGAAAACTGTCCTGTGCCTTCTCTTTTGAGGCTACACACTTAGACATACACGCAACATGAAAGCTTTTCGACTTACAACGTGTTGTTTAGGAAAAACAAGATAATTTCGCACGATGCGGGATTTCCTTAAAACGTGATTTTCTGAAAAATTTTGACGAAAGAAAATTCTCCTTTTGGTTCTCTTTAGATGCTACATGTTAAGACGTACACGCCACAACAATTCTTTTCGAGATACAACGTGTAGTTTTGGAGATACAAGCTAATTTTGTACGATGCGTTATTTCTTCTCGTAAAGAGTTTCCAATGCGTACGTATATGTCTTTACTCTGCAAAACTGTATTTCCTTATGAAGTGGTATTCTTACATATCCTTTCGAGAGAAAACTGTCCTGTGCCTTCTCTTTTGAGGCTACACACTTAGACATACACGCAACATGAAAGCTTTTCGACTTACAACGTGTTGTTTAGGAAAAACAAGATAATTTCGCACGATGCAGGATTTCCTTAAAACGTGATTTTCTGAAAAATTTTGACGAAAGAAAATTCTCCTTTTGGTTCTCTTTAGATGCTACATGTTAAGACGTACACGCCACAACAATTCTTTTCGAGATACAACGTGTAGTTTTGGAGATACAATCTAATTTTGTACTATGCGTTATTTCTTCTCGTAAAGAGTTTCCAATGCGTACGTATATGTCTTTACTCTGCAAAACTGTATTTCCTTATGAAGTGGTATTCTTACATATCCTTTCGAGAGAAAACTGTCCTGTGCCTTCTCTTTTGAGGCTACACACTTAGACATACACGCAACATGAAAGCTTTTCGACTTACAACGTGTTGTTTAGGAAAAACAAGATAATTTCGCACGATGCGGGATTTCCTTAAAACGTGATTTTCTGAAAAATTTTGACGAAAGAAAATTCTCCTTTTGGTTCTCTTTAGATGCTACATGTTAAGACGTACACGCCACAACAATTCTTTTCGAGATACAACGTGTAGTTTTGGAGATACAAGCTAATTTTGTACGATGCGTTATTTCTTCTCGTAAAGAGTTTCCAATGCGTACGTATATGTCTTTACTCTGCAAAACTGTATTTCCTTATGAAGTGGTATTCTTACATATCCTTTCGAGAGAAAACTGTCCTGTGCCTTCTCTTTTGAGGCTACACACTTAGACATACACGCAACATGAAAGCTTTTCGACTTACAACGTGTTGTGTAGGAAAAACAAGATAATTTCGCACGATGCGGGATTTCCTTAAAACGTGATTTTCTGAAAAATTTTGACGAAAGAAAATTCTCCTTTTGGTTCTCTTTAGATGCTACATGTTAAGACGTACACGCCACAACAATTCTTTTCGAGATACAACGTGTAGTTTTGGAGATACAAGCTAATTTTGTACGATGCGTTATTTCTTCTCGTAAAGAGTTTCCAATGCGTACCTATATGTCTTTACTCTGCAAAACTGTATTTCCTTATGAAGTGGTATTCTTACATATCCTTTCGAGAGAAAACTGTCCTGTGCCTTCTCTTTTGAGGCTACACACTTAGACATACACGCAACATGAAAGCTTTTCGACTTACAACGTGTTGTTTAGGAAAAACAAGATAATTTCGCACGATGCGGGATTTCCTTAAAACGTGATTTTCTGAAAAATTTTGACGAAAGAAAATTCTCCTTTTGGTTCTCTTTAGATGCTACATGTTAAGACGTACACGCCACAACAATTCTTTTCGAGATACAACGTGTAGTTTTGGAGATACAAGCTAATTTTGTACGATGCGTTATTTCTTCTCGTAAAGAGTTTCCAATGCGTACGTATATGTCTTTACTCTGCAAAACTGTATTTCCTTATGAAGTGGTATTCTTACATATCCTTTCGAGAGAAAACTGTCCTGTGCCTTCTCTTTTGAGGCTACACACTTAGACATACACGCAACATGAAAGCTTTTCGACTTACAACGTGTTGTTTAGGAAAAACAAGATAATTTCGCATGATGCGGGATTTCCTTATAACGTGATTTTCTGAAAAATTTTGACGAAAGAAAATTCTCCTTTTGGTTCTCTTTAGATGCTACATGTTAAGACGTACACGCCACAACAGTTCTTTTCGAGATACAACGTGTAGTTTTGGAGATACAAGCTAATTTTGTACTATGCGTTATTTCTTCTCGTAAAGAGTTTCCAATGCGTACGTATATGTCTTTACTCTGCAAAACTGTATTTCCTTATGAAGTGGTATTCTTACATATCCTTTCGAGAGAAAACTGTCCTGTGCCTTCTCTTTTGAGGCTACACACTTAGACATACACGCAACATGAAAGCTTTTCGACTTACAACGTGTTGTTTAGGAAAAACAAGATAATTTCGCACGATGCGGGATTTCCTTAAAACGTGATTTTCTGAAAAGTTTTGACGAAAGAAAATTCTCCTTTTGGTTCTCTTTAGATGCTACATGTTAAGACGTACACGCCACAACAATTCTTTTCGAGATACAACGTGTAGTTTTGGAGATACAAGCTAATTTTGTACGATGCGTTATTTCTTCTCGTAAAGAGTTTCCAATGCGTACGTATATGTCTTTACTCTGCAAAACTGTATTTCCTTATGAAGTGGTATTCTTACATATCCTTTCGAGAGAAAACTGTCCTGTGCCTTCTCTTTTGAGGCTACACACTTAGACATACACGCAACATGAAAGCTTTTCGACTTACAACGTGTTGTTTAGGAAAAACAAGATAATTTCGCACGATGCGGGATTTCCTTAAAACGTGATTTTCTGAAAAATTTTGACGAAAGAAAATTCTCCTTTTTGTTCTCTTTAGATGCTACATGTTAAGACGTACACGCCACAATTCTTTTCGAGATACAACGTGTAGTTTTGGAGATACAATCTAATTTTGTACTATGCGTTATTTCTTCTCGTAAAGAGTTTCCAATGCGTACGTATATGTCTTTACTCTGCAAAACTGTATTTCCTTATGAAGTGGTATTCTTACATATCCTTTCGAGAGAAAACTGTCCTGTGCCTTCTCTTTTGAGGCTACACACTTAGACATACACGCAACATGAAAGCTTTTCGACTTACAACGTGTTGTTTAGGAAAAACAAGATAATTTCGCACGATGCGGGATTTCCTTAAAACGTGATTTTCTGAAAAATTTTGACGAAAGAAAATTCTCCTTTTGGTTCTCTTTAGATGCTACATGTTAAGACGTACACGCCACAACAATTCTTTTCGAGATACAACGTGTAGTTTTGGAGATACAAGCTAATTTTGTACGATGTGTTATTTCTTCTCCTAAAGAGTTTCCAATGCGTACGTATATGTCTTTACTCTGCAAAACTGTATTTCCTTATGAAGTGGTATTCTTACATATCCTTTCGAGAGAAAACTGTCCTGTGCCTTCTCTTTTGAGGCTACACACTTAGACATACACGCAACATGAAAGCTTTTCGACTTACAACGTGTTGTTTAGGAAAAACAAGATAATTTCGCACGATGCGGGATTTCCTTAAAACGTGATTTTCTGAAACATTTTGACGAAAGAAAATTCTCCTTTTGGTTCTCTTTAGATGCTACATGTTAAGACGTACACGCCACAACAATTCTTTTCGAGATACAACGTGTAGTTTTGGAGATACAAGCTAATTTTGTACGATGCGTTATTTCTTCTCGTAAAGAGTTTCCAATGCGTACGTATATGTCTTTACTCTGCAAAACTGTATTTCCTTATGAAGTGGTATTCTTACATATCCTTTCGAGAGAAAACTGTCCTGTGCCTTCTCTTTTGAGGCTACACACTTAGACATACACGCAACATGAAAGCTTTTCGACTTACAACGTGTTGTTTAGGAAAAACAAGATAATTTCGCACGATGCGGGATTTCCTTAAAACGTGATTTTCTGAAAATTTTTGACGAAAGAAAATTCTCCTTTTGGTTCTCTTTAGATGCTACATGTTAAGACGTACACGCCACAACAATTCTTTTCGAGATACAACGTGTAGTTTTGGAGATACAAGCTAATTTTGTACGATGCGTTATTTCTTCTCGTAAAGAGTTTCCAATGCGTACGTATATGTCTTTACTCTGCAAAACTGTATTTCCTTATGAAGTGGTATTCTTACATATCCTTTCGAGAGAAAACTGTCCTGTGCCTTCTCTTTTGAGGCTACACACTTAGACATACACGCAACATGAAAGCTTTTCGACTTACAACGTGTTGTTTAGGAAAAACAAGATAATTTCGCACGATGCGGGATTTCCTTAAAACGTGATTTTCTGAAAAATTTTGACGAAAGAAAATTCTCCTTTTGGTTCTCTTTAGATGCTACATGTTAAGACGTACACGCCACAACAATTCTTTTCGAGATACAACGTGTAGTTTTGGAGATACAAGCTAATTTTGTACGATGCGTTATTTCTTCTCGTAAAGAGTTTCCAATGCGTACGTATATGTCTTTACTCTGCAAAACTGTATTTCCTTATGAAGTGGTATTCTTACATATCCTTTCGAGAGAAAACTGTCCTGTGCCTTCTCTTTTGAGGCTACACACTTAAACATACACGCAACATGAAAGCTTTTCGACTTACAACGTGTTGTTTAGGAAAAACAAGATAATTTCGCACGATGCGGGATTTCCTTAAAACGTGATTTTCTGAAAAATTTTGACGAAAGAAAATTCTCCTTTTGGTTCTCTTTAGATGCTACATGTTAAGACGTACACGCCACAACAATTCTTTTCGAGATACAACGTGTAGTTTTGGAGATACAAGCTAATTTTGTACGATGCGTTATTTCTTCTCGTAAAGAGTTTCCAATGCGTACGTATATGTCTTTACTCTGCAAAACTGTATTTCCTTATGAAGTGGTATTCTTACATATCCTTTCGAGAGAAAACTGTCCTGTGCCTTCTCTTTTGAGGCTACACACTTAGACATACACGCAACATGAAAGCTTTTCGACTTACAACGTGTTGTTTAGGAAAAACAAGATAATTTCGCACGATGCGGGATTTCCTTAAAACGTGATTTTCTGAAAAATTTTGACGAAAGAAAATTCTCCTTTTGGTTCTCTTTAGATGCTACATGTTAAGACGTACACGCCACAACAATTCTTTTCGAGATACAACGTGTAGTTTTGGAGATACAAGCTAATTTTGTACGATGCGTTATTTCTTCTCGTAAAGAGTTTCCAATGCGTACGTATATGTCTTTACTCTGCAAAACTGTATTTCCTTATGAAGTGGTATTCTTACATATCCTTTCGAGAGAAAACTGTCCTGTGCCTTCTCTTATGAGGCTACACACTTAGACATACACGCAACATGAAAGCTTTTCGACTTACAACGTGTTGTTTAGGAAAAACAAGATAATTTCGCACGATGCGGGATTTCCTTAAAACGTGATTTTCTGAAAAATTTTGACGAAAGAAAATTCTCCTTTTGGTTCTCTTTAGATGCTACATGTTAAGACGTACACGCCACAACAATTCTTTTCGAGATACAACGTGTAGTTTTGGAGATACAAGCTAATTTTGTACGATGCGTTATTTCTTCTCGTAAAGAGTTTCCAATGCGTATGTATATGTCTTTACTCTGCAAAACTGTATTTCCTTATGAAGTGGTATTCTTACATATCCTTTCGAGAGAAAACTGTCCTGTGCCTTCTCTTTTGAGGCTACACACTTAGACATACACGCAACATGAAAGCTTTTCGACTTACAACGTGTTGTTTAGGAAAAACAAGATAATTTCGCACGATGCGGGATTTCCTTAAAACGTGATTTTCTGAAAAATTTTGACGAAAGAAAATTCTCCTTTTGGTTCTCTTTAGATGCTACATGTTAAGACGTACACGCCACAACAATTCTTTTCGAGATACAACGTGTAGTTTTGGAGATACAAGCTAATTTTGTACGATGCGTTATTTCTTCTCGTAAAGAGTTTCCAATGCGTACGTATATGTCTTTACTCTGCAAAACTGTATTTCCTTATGAAGTGGTATTCTTACATATCCTTTCGAGAGAAAACTGTCCTGTGCCTTCTCTTTTGAGGCTACACACTTAGACATACACGCAACATGAAAGCTTTTCGACTTACAACGTGTTGTTTAGGAAAAACAAGATAATTTCGCATGATGCGGGATTTCCTTAAAACGTGATTTTCTGAAAAATTTTGACGAAAGAAAATTCTCCTTTTGGTTCTCTTTAGATGCTACATGTTAAGACGTACACGCCACAACAATTCTTTTCGAGATACAACGTGTAGTTTTGGAGATACAAGCTAATTTTGTACTATGCGTTATTTCTTCTCGTAAAGAGTTTCCAATGCGTACGTATATGTCTTTACTCTGCAAAACTGTATTTCCTTATGAAGTGGTATTCTTACATATCCTTTCGAGAGAAAACTGTCCTGTGCCTTCTCTTTTGAGGCTACACACTTAGACATACACGCAACATGAAAGCTTTTCGACTTACAACGTGTTGTTTAGGAAAAACAAGATAATTTCGCACGATGCGGGATTTCCTTAAAACGTGATTTTCTGAAAAGTTTTGACGAAAGAAAATTCTCCTTTTGGTTCTCTTTAGATGCTACATGTTAAGACGTACACGCCACAACAATTCTTTTCGAGATACAACGTGTAGTTTTGGAGATACAAGCTAATTTTTTACGATGCGTTATTTCTTCTCGTAAAGAGTTTCCAATGCGTACTTATATGTCTTTACTCTGCAAAACTGTATTTCCTTATGAAGTGGTATTCTTACATATCCTTTCGAGAGAAAACTGTCCTGTGCCTTCTCTTTTGAGGCTACACACTTAGACATACACGCAACATGAAAGCTTTTCGATTTACAACGTGTTGTTTAGGAAAAACAAGATAATTTCGCACGATGCGGGATTTCCTTAAAACGTGATTTTCTGAAAAATTTTGACGAAAGAAAATTCTCCTTTTGGTTCTCTTTAGATGCTACATGTTAAGACGTACACGCCACAACAATTCTTTTCGAGATACAACGTGTAGTTTTGGAGATACAAGCTAATTTTGTACGATGCGTTATTTCTTCTCGTAAAGAGTTTCCAATGCGTACGTATATGTCTTTACTCTGCAAAACTGTATTTCCTTATGAAGTGGTATTCTTACATATCCTTTCGAGAGAAAACTGTCCTGTGCCTTCTCTTTTGAGGCTACACACTTAGACATACACGCAACATGAAAGCTTTTCGACTTACAACGTGTTGTTTAGGAAAAACAAGATAATTTCGCACGATGCGGGATTTCCTTAAAACGTGATTTTCTGAAAAATTTTGACCAAAGAAAATTCTCCTTTTGGTTCTCTTTAGATGCTACATGTTAAGACGTACACGCCACAACAATTCTTTTCGAGATACAACGTGTAGTTTTGGAGATACAAGCTAATTTTGTACGATGCGTTATTTCTTCTCGTAAAGAGTTTCCAATGCGTACGTATATGTCTTTACTCTGCAAAACTGTATTTCCTTATGAAGTGGTATTCTTACATATCCTTTCGAGAGAAAACTGTCCTGTGCCTTCTCTTTTGAGGCTACACACTTAGACATACACGCAACATGAAAGCTTTTCGACTTACAACGTGTTGTTTAGGAAAAACAAGATAATTTCGCAAGATGCGGGATTTCCTTAAAACGTGATTTTCTGAAAAATTTTGACGAAAGAAAATTCTCCTTTTTGTTCTCTTTAGATGCTACATGTTAAGACGTACACGCCACAATCTTTAGATGCTACATGTTAAGACGTACACGCCACAATTCTTTTCGAGATACAACGTGTAGTTTTGGAGATACAATCTAATTTTGTACTATGCGTTATTTCTTCTCATAAAGAGTTTCCAATGCGTACGTATATGTCTTTACTCTGCAAAACTGTATTTCCTTATGAAGTGGTATTCTTACATATCCTTTCGAGAAAAAACTGTCCTGTGCCTTCTCTTTTGAGGCTACACACTTAGACATACACGCAACATGAAAGCTTTTCGACTTACAACGTGTTGTTTAGGAAAAACAAGATAATTTCGCACGATGCGGATTTCCTTAAAAACGTGATTTTCTGAAAAAATTTTGACGAAAGAAAATTTCTCCTTTTTGTTCTCTTTTAGATGCTACATGTTAAGACGTACACGCCACAATTCTTTTCGAGATACAACGTGTAGTTTTGGAGATACATCTAATTTTGTACTATGCTTTATTTCTTCTCATAAAGAGTTTCCAATGCGTACGTATATGTCCTTTACTCTGCAAAACTGTATTTCCTTATGAAGTTGGTATTTCTCTACATATCCTGTTCGAGAGAGAAACTGTCCTGTGCCTTCTCTTTTGAGGCTACACACTTAGACAATACACGCAACAGTGAAAGCTTTTCGACTTACAACGTGTTGTTTAGGAAAAACAAGATAATTTCGCACGATGCGGGGATTTCCATTAAAACGTGATTTTTCTGAAAAATTTTGACGAAAGAAAATTCTCCATTTGGTTCTCTTTAGATGCTACATGTTAAGAACGTACACGCCACAACAATTCTTTTCGAGATACAACGTGTAGTTTTGGAGAGTACAAGCTAATTTTGTAG